>NC_056746.1:1121688278-1121760778 GCF_019279795.1 Protopterus annectens
ATCCAGCACAGTCATTCAACAGTATAGGAAATGTATTCTATCATGTAGATGTATGTATGTGTGTTTATGTCCAAATATAGATAGATACATATATATATATATATATATATATATATATATATATATATATATATATATATAGATATATCAGGAACATCCCATGTGACAACAAAGCATTAAAAAGGAATGAAAAGGGAAACACCAGCAATGCCTGTATTATGTAGTGGTGTTGTCCTATGTAATATCAAGACTCCTTCAGACAGACATGTATCATTAATACACGCAAACATTTGTACATTGGCCAAATACATCACTCTGTGCATTTTATTTATATTAACACAATAGTTCCTGTCCAATCATTATGTGAGAACAGTACTCTTGCAAGGTGCTGTGTGCGACATCATCATCATGAAAAAGGTAAATGGGGTAACCATAGAGGGACTGGTAGTGTCGTGTGTACAATGGGGTCGTCTGCATCATGTTTACCTGGAACCTTTAGGAGTCATGTGCATACCAAGATCATGTGCCTGAGAGACAGGGGTGAGGACAACTGGAGTATGTTGTGATGCAAATTAAAACGATTACATGTGTCCAGTGGGCATGTGTGTGAAATGGACAGCTATGTATGGGGCAAATGTCATTCTGGGAACAGGTTGGCCTTTTGTTGCCATAGGGTGAGAGAGGGATGTGGGGGAAGGAGAGTAGGTATGCTCTTGGAGGATAGGTTGGGTAGGATGACAGACAAGACAGCATACAGGGTCGGTATATGACACGTGGGGGGATACACCTTGGGCGGGGTGGGGTGTTCGGCAGTCACAAGCCCATGATCCCCCAGATGGAAACAGTGGAACGGAGGTCCCCAGCTGTGGGCAGCCACCACTGCACCAAAACAGCCGAAAAGGTGGCTGTGCTTGGGGCTGTCTAGGAGGGGAAGGCTCACCCTCTAAATGTGACACTCTGCCCTCGAGCTGGCGTATCCAGCCTCTAAACCCCTTATTGAACCCCCTACGCACCACATCTGGGACTGTACGACAGCAGACAAGTTCCTGTCTGGACCTGCTCCCAGGGGGAACAAGCCCCATCCTCAGTGGTGGTTCCACCAGAAGGTGGTGCAGAGCCAGCAGAGGTGGAGGTCCAAGGCTGGGCCCCAGATGTGCTGGTGCCCAGTGCCATGGCCAGCTGAAGTGAGACAGGAGGTTCTGCCAGGACCTCCAATCCCATACAGCCTATGGTGTTGCAGTTTTAACACCGATATGGCTTAGTAATAGTCAACAGCATTCAGGATTACTTATAACAGCATGCATAGATATGACCATCAATTCAACACAACAGGTGGTATACATTTGCAGAGAGAGTACAACACATGCATATATACTGCATGACATCTGTACAAAGTGTAGAAGACTTGTGACTGCAGCTATGAACAGTGGCCCATTATTGGCATGTCACTGTGAGAACCTCAGACAGTGACTGTCATACCACTGTTTCATGTGACATATGTCCAATCAGGGATGCAATGGCAGTAACTCTCATCACTATCACCATGTACTGACTGCAATCCTCACACTATACTTCTGCAGTTCACAGATGTGTGTTCAGTGAGTAACACGGGAAACAAATGTTTCCACACACTGACCAGTCCACAGATGGCCCTACAGATGGGGGTTCCCTCACAAACAGAGCACTGTTTTGTCAGTTTTAAAACATGCAGAATAGCCATTACCACACACAACTTTTTAAACTGGCAGTAGTCTCAATGAAGCATAGCTACACTTACATGCTGTAGTCATGTCTGGCACATCACCATCCTGTCTTTAGGCTATTTTTCACTGTGTATGTTGTTTGAGGAATATCCAGATATTATCTGTGATGCCGTTTACCAAACACCAGATCCAGGTTCCACTCACAGCGACTGTCATGGGCAAACACCAACATGATGTTCCTAGATATTGTACTGTATTTCCATGCAGTTGGCTATGAGAACATCACCGCAGCTGTTCCACATGCAATTAGCTAGAGGAGGACTGCAATAGGTGCAGAGGCCATCACCTGATCATGACCATCACTTACAAAACACAAGCTGCTGCTGAGCAGGTTTACAACTCCACATCCACCAGAGAGTGTGTGGGAGGGACAGTCAGAGGCAAAGTACATCAGAGAAGGGCTTGGAGACTAAACCTAGGCATTGTCTGTCACACACCTACCAGTACAGGGGTTCAAACCTCTGACTGACTAGCCATGCAGTTACTCCATGTGCCACAAAGCTGACATGTTGGTGTGTTATAAGAACATATATGTGTGCTGGTGAGTGACATCTCCAACAGAGATATATAGACATACATTAGGTGTAGCACACATGCTGTCCACATGAACGGATGTCATTGTCAACACAACCACACTCTCTAAGGGACTCAGACACATTGCCACACTTTGCCAGGCCCACAAGTACACTTTCTAACTACTTAGTTTGCCACACTGCAGTAATGCACAGGTACTACATGCACCAAAGGGGATATCCGGAGGTTCTATGGGCTAGGGCATGTGAACATGTCTGACATCAGCCGGTATGCCAATGGGAGTTATAGTGGGTGTGACTGTGGTTGGGAGCATCATACCCCATACGTAGACACAAGGTGCCAGTACTGACATGCATGTGTGCATTGCTTTATGGGTGTGTAATGGTTGGTTGTGCAAGATGGCTGTACAAGGCTGTGTGAGGGGTAATCCTTGGTATTATGCCACCCGACAGTGGTGTGCAGTGTGGTTCAGGGGTGTAGTGTCTGCAGTGTCCCACACAGATGGGTATTGTATGAACTGTCCTGTCATCCTGGTTACCATTGTGTATGTCCATTGCTTTGCAATGCATGCCATGTCTGTGTTTGATAGTCCTTGACATGGACATTGCCTGGGATGTGCACGTCCCACAGTAATGTACGGTGACATGTACAAGTGTACCTGGTTTGGCTGGCACATGTTGTGTACAGATATGCCAGTACTGGCCTGGTGTGGCAGGACCTGCTTATAGACAGCAGGTTGAGCCTGCAGCTGCATTGATAGCATGATAAAGGCATTCCCTGGTGCCAGTGGCATCTGTCCATACAGGGCATGTGTGTAAGGCATTGTATGTCCTTTGTGGTGCCATCAAATGTGATCCACATATGTTGCAGGCATCCAGTGGGGAACATAGTGAAGGCACATTGTCTGCAATGATGTGCCTATTGTACTGCTGGACAGGGTGGCACACCCTCTGCAGCCCACTGCAATCACACCATGCCTACTAGCTGTCATCAATGTGCAGGGTACTAGCAGCATGGCGGGATATTCTAGGCAAGTGTGTTTGTGTATGACACTGGTTCAGAACGTATTCCGGGTAATAGTAGGATTGCATACTTTGTTCACCAGGCCTTTTGCCAGATGTAGGGGTATGGCTTGCCAGCATAGTCCCTTGGCTGATTGACATCTGTACGCCTTGTGAGGTGGACATTGTGACATATAATATGGACACCAT
Organism: Protopterus annectens; assembly: GCF_019279795.1. NCBI lineage: Eukaryota > Metazoa > Chordata > Ceratodontiformes > Protopteridae > Protopterus > Protopterus annectens. The sequence goes on from NC_056746.1 coordinate 1,121,691,787, forward strand.
ATAGGAAAACTACAAAATCTGCTCCCAATGTCCAGTGGTTAAACAATCACAGCCACCTCCACACAGGCTCTGACTGTCTCTCACACACACACACACACACACACACTCACACACACACACACACACACACACACACACACACACACACACCCCTGCCATGTCTTGGAATAGAATCCCTACCTAACTAGTTTATCATACTACAGCATTACGCAGTTACAGCATGCACTACAGAGATTACTGGGTTACAGCAGTCCGAGAGGTGTATTTCTAGGTGGGTGACATCAGCAGGATTGCCAAAGGTGGTTATGTGAATTGTAAAGAATGTGCATACTCTAAAAAGCATTGTTCCTTTCTCAGGCAGGCAGGCAGACAGAACAAACAAACACACACACACACACACACACACACACACACACACACACACACACACACACACACACACACAGTTGGCTTGTCTTGGAATAGAACCCATACCTAACTAGTTTATCATACTACAGCATTACACAGTTACAGCATGCACTACGGAGATTACTGGGTTACAGCAGTCCGAGAGGTGTATTTCTAGGTGGGTGACATCAGCAGGATTGCCAAGGAAGGGCATTTCAAGTGTGCTGCGAGTTGTACATGTCTGTTACCTGCGTGTACCTGCTGCTTACAGTCACGAGAACACATTTACACCCGCTTACAACTGCTTAAAAGTGTCTTATTCAGTCCTAATTGACAGTATCAACAAGGCTTGCAGGTCTTGAACCCTGGACCATGCACACTTGCCACTAAGCCATCTGGGTTGTATACATGTTGCATGGATTTTATAATGCACATCTTACTACAGGCATTCCACAGTACTGAAAACAAATGGGACAGTCACTATGTGTACATATGTACAGTACCCTTGAATGTACTGTACTCTGTGAAACAACAAAGACAAGTCTATATCTGTACAACTGTCATAACTACATATCTATATGTATATGCACCTACGGGATGTGTACACACATATATGCATATACACAGACACAGCTATAGCCATATATATATATATATATATATATATATATATATATATACATATACATACACACATGTCTGAACACCCTTTGTGACATAGAAGGGTTCCAAAGGAAGTGACGTGTACACAAAACAGAGGTATCTCTTGTGTTATAACATTTAAATCTTAATCAATTCACCAGAGAAGGGATGGTTGTTGTGTATGTGGAGTTTGGGGTGGGGAATTATGGCTAATATAATCTACCCCGGGGATTGTGGAGTTTGGGTGGGGGAATGATGGGTATGGACCTACACCCCGGCGACCACTTCTGTGTCACTGCTTGACAGTGGCACAGGAAAATAACATACCCAGCTGTTGTCGTTCTTGACTGTGTATTCTTTACCATTCCTAACTATGTAATACTTTGTAGACACCAGTCGCCACAGATGGCTACCATGGTGTGCAGCATGTTAAAAGACATTACACATGTGTATGCCTGGCTACAGAGTAGTCACACACACAAACACGCACACACTTGCCAGTATTGTGCATACACGTTTTGCCTATGTAAAGGTAACTAGTACAGTGGTATGCAGTTGGGGTATGTGCCACAGAACACATACAGTTACACTTACTCTGATTCCACTTCTGAGCTGGGTGACATCACAGGACTGATTCCATGCAGTGGGGAGGGGGGAAGAGAGAGGTTTAGCAATTGACAAGGATAAAGGCCAGTGCAAAAAGTGGTATCTCTTTGGAATGCAGCAAAACCCGCTATCATGACAGGATGCAGACACAAATACACACACACAACCACACTCAGCCATTTGCTGACACACACACTCAGGCATTTGACACACACACACACACACACACACACACACACACACACACACACACACACACACACACAACCATTTGCTGTCACAGACACAAAAACATGCACACAGTTGCCAGTGGTGGGATCAGAACTCCTGTCTATCTACAGATCACTATTACACATTCCAAAGCAGTCAGAATGCCCTTCTAAGATTGAGGACAACAACAGGGATACTGACAGTCACGAAGTACATAGCTGTAAACCTGTGTGTTTAAAGTAGGTGTCCATTACAATCTGTATGCCCAAACAAGACACATCATCTGCAGGTAGTACATAGGTAGGCCTGAGAGGTATAGTTGTAGCACAACAGGAACCTGAACTGGAGTATGCCCATCTGTGGAATGGACAACTACTATCACTATACAGGGTTACAGTGGTCATGCTCATACACATAGAATCACAGAATTTGCTTGGATGCATTGACTCCAATTACACAAGGTGACATTGGGCATGCTCATGCACTTAGTAGCACAGGGCCGTTTGGGATGCACTATGACTACAACTACACAAGGTTATACTGGGCATGCTCATACACTTAGTAACAAAGGGCTTGTTGGATGCCCTGACTCAAATTACACAAGATGGCAGTGGGTACGCTCATACACTTAGTAGTACAGGGTTGTTTGGGATGCACTCTGATTCTAACCGCAGAAGGCCACAGTGTGCATGCTCATACACTTACATGTACTGAACATGTTGTAATGGACTCCTATTGTAAACACACAGGTTTACAGCTATGTACATTTTACCTGTCAGTATATATGCACATCATACTGGTTTACTACCAGATACCTGTATGTGGCCCATAAATGATATATCTGTGTCTGTGCTGTGTGATACACATGCATACATGTACATGAAGTACTGACATATATATGTTAAGTATGCACAATCATGCATGTGTGGACATGACAGACAATAGGTTAACTGGGACACACAGGCGGATGCTACCTACAGCATGTGTCACACACCTTGCTGCCCTGAAAGGCATACATTGATAGCAGGTTGTGGACAGTTGCATTATACTTGGAACAGTGGCATGTGCAAGCATAATGTGTGAGCCACATTGTGTAATGGTACTGAGGTCCACATTGTGTAATGGTACTGAGGTGCAGGTGTCAAGATGACCTCTCCCGGCTATGTTAGTAGTTGTCATTATTAGCAGGACTGCTGCCCTAAGTATATCTCACATTGGTTATATACACAATTTCTGCTGCTGTCTGTCACCTTACATGTGGCATTTGCTACCAAGCACATTACTGCCACTCACAGTGATGTCATGGTACGAGTGGCAACTGCTAGACCAAAACAATGAGCCAAAGTCCTGCTGTTGTTATGAGGTTGTCCAGTGTCTGTCATTATGGGCTGTCATGACTGAACGACAAGCCTTCGACACAGAGCACATGCATCCATGTGTCAAGTGAGTGTGGATAATACCTAGGTCGCATTTACCCATATAGTCGCATTCCAAGGCAAATGCTCTACACACAGAAGTAACACCCTGACACCTACAAGACAATTGCATTGAATGCTTATGCTAACCAGTGCTAGACGTGTGGCTTTAGTAATCCATTTGCTCAAAGTAGACCCTACAATGGGGAATGCTGACATCTGTGCAGTGAGGAACACCTGGCTTAAAGCCCTGTAGTGCACAATTGCACTACCACCATATAACTCACATCCAGACACATGGGCCATAACACTGGTATGGACCATTCCAGGTGGTGGTGTCCACATATTCATAAAGGCTACTCGCATGTAAAGACCACTACTCCAACATAACTCATCACAGATGAGTCAGGTACAGGTGACAGTGACAAACGCTGCATTCTAGGTTGTATCCTCATATACATCCACCACCTTGTCCCCAGACTACCAACACACATCCATATGTGGTATGACATAGTATGGTAGACCACTAGATAGCCTTTGGTTGGTGGACTGTACCTAAGCCTACATCAACTGTGCAAATTACCCATGTACAGACATAGCTGCATAATGTGTTATGCAATGCAATAATACCACTGTTTGTAACCAGCTCAGTTATACACATACCAGGGTCCATTGGATGTTGTCAGCATTAACACCGTCGACTGTTGCTTTACACCAGTAAACAACACCCTCATGGTTGGATATGCCCTAACTGTGCCTGCCCTAGATATGTACATCACACACTCATACAACATAAATGACATTACCATAGCTTTCATTATCCTTTCTACATACAGGTGGCTTAGTGTTTACACACATGCACATGGCAGATAGCATATTAACAGTACATAAGGTTTGATATCTATGTTAACAGAGGCAATATTCCCTCTCTACTGGTCACCCATGACACCTATCATATCATACAAAACCCATGTGGCATGTATGTCATTAGACATGTCCACCTAATGCAATGCCTACAAACATACCCAAATAACAGGATCATAGGACCTACACAAGGCCTGTATTGACAGACTCAGGGAAATCCAGCTCTGCTCTGTGTGTTCCTGAGTAGTCAAAGGTGATATGTTCATGACATGTACAGCCATGTGTGCCCACAGCTCCTACATATACCCCATGTCAACAGTTGCAAGCCATGCATGCTGTGTGCTGTCTGGACATTAGCTTTAGTACTACAATAGCCAGTATGTGCTGGGGTGAGATGTTTACAAGCCACAGACCTTGCACATGCTTGAATGAGTGTACTGCCTAGCTGTAACAGAGCACATTGCTGGCACTCTTCCAGTAAACATGAGGTGTGTGTGGCAAATATGATTTGCTCACTGTTGACCATTAGAGTGCCCTGGTTTCACCACGGCACTGTCAAGTAACAGTTTGTAGGAGCATGACATGGAATAATGCTGTGTGTGTCTTGCTGATATGTGCTGCTATCATATATGTACATTTGGCTACTCGGTGAAGGTGGTTGTGTCCTACCAGTACATGAATGCAACATCCATTATGGTGTAATGCTCGGCTATGTTCACACATGGTGTGGGGAAGGTGTTGGAATGTATCCTCTTGACCTGCTACTGCACTTACTGATGTAGACAGCATATGTGTACATGTATTGATGTTTGTTTAGATTCCATGTGTGTGCAATGTCTGATGTTTGAAGGTGACTGTTGTCTTAGTACATCATGCTGTTGCAATACAGCCTCAACACTGCCAACTGTATATGGTAATATGCTCAAAGTACAGTACTTCTGTCATGGCTTGGTGTTTAATTACTGTGACTATGGTGTATAGGGTCCTGGGTTTGAGACCTGCATGGCTGTTTATTTAAGGGGGGGATGGTGGCAAGGTGGTTAAGTTTTGTTTACCTTACAGACACAAGGGTTTGATTGGGACATCTCATGGGGCTGTGGCTGGAAATGGCCCACAAGCTGGTGTAGTACCTAGTATATGAACCTATGAACCTATGAGATATGGACAGTTGTTTGAACATGACTACTAAGTGGTGTGGCTACTTTGCAGATAAATGATTACTGAGGACAGTTCACTGGTGTGTTACCACCATTCCTACAATAACCTGTGTAACTGCTAAGGTCTAGTTTTGTTAATTGAAGTGGAAGACAGACAATGTAGAATGCAGTAAGGGTAACACTGAAGGCAAACCTCTTGACACCTGTAACAGTAATAACTCCTCTGTGCATATATTGTGCATGTATCAGCACAGTTGGAAAAGGAAAGAGTCAGTAAGCTTTGTAGTGAATGCAATAGTGCTGTACTTCTGTAATACCTATCATGAGATAGGCAGGTGTTTGATTCACAGTACTGGTATGTGTGGGTGTGTGTGTCCATATATGTCACGTATGGTTGGGAATACATCCCACATGTTTTCACTCTCTTGAACACTGCTGTTGACATCAGTACAGAGTGAAGTGTAGAAAGAAAGGCATAGGCAGGTAGTTTAACCTCACACATGTCAAGTGTCTGTATGTGTGTGACATGGGTGTATATCTTTGTGAATGCCACTGTGTGTGTGTGTGTGTGTGTGGGGGGGGGGCTGTCCGGTCCCTGGAGTGAGGCTGTATTTTACCATAGTGAAATGTTAATGCCTCCTCCCCCCATCCACTCCATGCAATCTAGTATCCCTGTTGATATTGTCAATCTTAGACGGGCATTCTAACCACCTGTTAACATGTACACCCTAGAGTGCGACTTGTTGTTACATAGCCTACTGATGAACCCCCCTCCCCACATACACTCACTGCACTATAGTATCCCTGTCGATGTCCTCGCTCTTAGGCCATTCCGACTACCTGTACATGTGTAATCTCTGTGGCACATCTTGTAATTGCGTAGTACTATAATGATGATGTGCACATAGGCAGGGGTTCTCAGCCGAACACTGGCAACTGTGTGTGTGTGTGTCAGAGTGTGTGTTACTGTGTCTGTGAATCCCTGAGTGTGTGTGTGTGTGTATCTGTGTTTGCATGCTGTCATGGCAGCGGGTATTACTGCTTCCCAATGAGAAGCCACTATTTCCACTGGCCTTTACCCTTGTCATTCGCTATACCACTCTTTTACCTCCTCCCCGCTCCAGGTAACTATAAATGTGATGTCACCTGCTGTGGATGTGACGGCTCTGAATGCAGTAGCTTACTACACAGCTATCATGCTCTTGGATCATTAGAACAGTAAACATAATTGAAACATGGGAGATTATAACTGTGATGTGGAAGCTACAAAGTGCATTCAGGTATTGTCATACAGACCTGTGAGTAGTCAACATGTACATATGGGACACTAACCGCAAACACTGACATCCCCCGGCACATACAACTACACCTGAAAGAGGAAGGCAGAACATCAAGATCAACATGCTGTTAGTGTTGTTACACATGATACATACTGTCAAACGTGCAAAATGTATTCTAAAACTGTAATACATGGTATGTCTGCTGCCTGTCAACACTACTCAACAATATTAATCTACAATTGTCTACCTAGCATGTTCACCCTGTGCATCAGACCATATGAGCATGTCCCTGCACCGATGGTGTGGATGACAGGGATGTGGCACAGGCATCATCATATGCACAGAGTGATGATGTTTGCCAGAGGCCTAGGCTGCGCCACTGGATGACATCATGTGTGTGTGTTATGGCCTGTGATATCATTGGGCATGTGTGGCTGTTATGCGTGTGTGTGTTGAGGTGCCCTACATTTGTTTTTGGTGTATGTGTGTATGCATGCACACAGGTCTGGCATGTGGCTGACCTACACAGGGGTATTATTGACATCTGCAGACTGTACAAGGCAGGTTTCACAGTTCACGGTGTCTGGCCACATGACCTACACCTGCCAGGGGTTGCACGGGTACTACCAGGCAGAGGTCCAGATTGGGTACTGTCTGATGACAAGTCCACTGGAATCGTGTCCCTGTTGGGACCTTCCAGGACCATGTGCACGTGGCCTGCTATGTCCTGGTGTGGACTGCACATCACCAGCTGTACTGCTGCTGCTATCGCCACTATGGGAGAAGGCATGTGCAGTAGCCTGTTCACGTAGACCTTCAACAGGTGATGTAGCTGACCTACGTCCACGTGCCTGACGCCTCACTCCCATTAGATGTTCCAGCACAGACATTCCACGCTCAAGGATTGACATGCCATGGTCAAGGACTCCCACCATGCCACCCGATCGCCTATCCAAAACATCTGCAAGATGATGCATTTGCAATTACCTGGATGTTGTCAGTTAATGAACAGACAGCAGCCCTCTGGAGCCTCAGACCTTTTCTGTTGTGCCGTTCAGCACGTGCCTGTGCCTCCATTACAGCCCGAAACATGCGTCCCGTGACTCCAGCTGATATGCTTTGTCTCACAGGGGCATGTTGGTCAGTTGTCATCCTACGAGCAGCACTGAGCACATGCCTCTGTAGGACATCACCAGTCAGTTGACTGGGATCATGGTGTGCAGGCACACCTTCCATAGTCTCCACACTTCCCTGTTCCATGCTACCACCCGCCAACTGTCCTTTCTCTATGGCCAGTGGTGATGGGGTATGTGTAGGTAGAGGAACTGTGTGCGAGGATGAGGGGTATGCAGGTGGAATGGCAACCAATGGCACAGTTTAGACCCTGACAACCCTGCCTGTGCCTCAATCATACTATCATCATCGCTGCTAGAGTCTGTGGGGACACTAACATCAGGTGAACCGCAGGAGGGCAATGCACTTACATCAACATCTGTGAGGGGAAGTCAAGAACTGTACATTACATGTTATACCACACACACACACACAGACACATGCTACATGCAGGTGATATGGCAGATGGCATTCAGCTTAGACAATTATAGTGGTAGTTATCATACATCCCTAAGTTGCACACAACAGCATGCATGTGTTATAGCAGACGGCATGCACCTTGCACAATTATAGTGGTGGTTAGCATACATACCTGTATTGCGCCATTTGTGTTAGTAGCTTATGCTCCATACCTGCAACACAATGCATGTACTTTGCACCATTGCACCGCACTTCCATGGTGTGTGCAACATACACCACATGTTAACAGACCATCACTGACCTTTGTACATCTGCCACTGATGTTTTGTGTTGGCCACCGCCCTCCCCTATGTATGAGGACATGAGCAGAAGGGTATGTCAACTGAATACTATGTTTCCCTGAGCCCTAGCATGCATATCTCCCCCAAAGCAGTGCATGTCTGTTCAACATTATTCCGCCTACCCCTGAGCTGAGTCTACAGACATTGTGCATGTGGCTGTACACACGTTTGACAAGGCTGTCCCTACTTTGCAATGGTGCCACAGACCAGCACAGGTTTACAGTACACCGGCCTGATGTGTGGCGTATGACCTTGCCAATCACATGTAGTATGACATGTCTTCTGCTGACGTGTTGAATGACATGCATACATGTGTAACACAATGGTATCCTTTCCAATCTACAGTACGGTAATGGTGTCCCAATGCAGGGACGTGTTATACTAACATGGACCTTCAGCTGACGCAATGTTGTCTGTCCGCCCTACAAATATGCAGTGACATACTGCACATTGAGCTGATGTGCATAGCCATTGCAGTGCATCATGTGGCTTCACTATTGCTATACAGTGTGTTACTGACAGTTCATAGCCATGACTGTGTTAACATACAATACATATCTAATGTGGAATGTGACCCACGTCACTGAGGTGTATACACACTAAACCCTAATGTGGAATGTGTGACACAGGTCACAGAATGGTATACGGATGACACCCCTGCATATCTGCAACCATATTACTGATGCCTGGCAACTATGCCCACACAAGGCTAACTTAACAGTACTCTATGTCCCACATGCCATCTGAGTACCTCATACACATGAGGAGCAGGCATGACAGTGATGTCTGACACCAGCAAAGTGAATGCACTGTATCTGTGGCCTGATGTGGTTGTATGTGTATGTTGTGCAACACATGTATGTATTTGGATACTGTATAGGTGAATGCTTTCATGTCGTGTCACACTCAAGATGTTCAAGACATGTTATGTGGTGGTTTTATGTTATGCCTACACAAGCTGTGCACAGGCCTGTATGATGTTTAGTGTTTCACAAATGCAATATCACCATTACACAAAGGCCATAGTTGTACTGTGTTGAGCCAGTGTACAACAGGGTGTACACACATGTACATCACTTCTACTGTGTGTTGCTTCATGTCTCTGGCCATCCTCAATGGCCATGTGTACACATGTTCTGTCCAATAGTTGTGATGGCCATCTATTTCACATGTCAGTGTTATCCCATATGACATACACCCATATATGTCATATGCTCCACTGAGGACAGGGTTATGCAGACAAAGGGTGGTATGTATGGGATGTGAGACATCAAGTTTTGCAGGATAGTTGAGCAGTGTAGCAGTCAGCCCACTACATGTCATGGACATGTCAGATAGCACATGACATTGTGTGACATTCATAGCAAGAGTATAATCCACAAGGGTGTATCCTGTGGGCCAGTTATACTCCAGCTCCAACACATTTAGAGTGTTTGCACACATATGCTCTCTGTACAGTACTGTTTGTATTCCCAACATGTGTAATGCTGATATGTAGTACCTGTCCCTACAGCGAAACACACCTCCACCATTGTATTCACAGTTGTCCACACGTCTGGCAATGACAGTTTGTAAGGTTTCGTGTAGGTGTTTCATATAGTCTTCAATTGTTTCACATGGGTAACCAGTATGATGCATTGCAGGTCTGATCAGTGGCAGGACCAACATACATTATGTGTATGTGTGTTATGGCAGATAGCATGCAATCAATATGATCTGTGCATTATCAAGCCTGGTAAATAATAACAATCTCACTTGACACAGGCTGCTGTCGCTGCAAAATGCCAGAGGTACCTAAAGAGGAGTGTCACAGCAGTAAGATCATTATCCACACCTGTGTGATAGCTACAGTGTGCAATGTCCATGTTAGCACATAAGCCAGTACAATACACTATACTATGGAGTATGCACATCTGTGCATACACAGAGTAGCAGACTATAATATTTGACATGTGTGCATACATGCCTTGCATATGATGTTACATACATATTGTACAGTAACACATGTAACTGTGTGAAATATAGTTGTGTTGTATGTGCAGTACTGACTTACCAGGCAACTCCAGGCTCGATGGTTGAGAGAGACCAACCTCCGCAATACCAGCTAAAACTTGTGGATGGAGGTCTGCAGGTGTCCCCAGGTTGGCCAGTAGCTCCTCAGTACATGTGAGTGGGGGCTGGGTGAGTGCCCCCCCCACCTGTTGCATCCTGTTCCCTGGCGATTGTATTAGCACGCTGTTTTGCCTGTCTTATGAGATCAGTGCAGTGTCAGCGCACCTGCTGCTAGGTGTGATTGTGACTGCCAACATCATTTACCCTCCTGCAGAGTTCATCCCGCAGAGCATCCCGCTACTGTGCATCCTGTGGCACATGGCTGAAGAGTGTTCAATGGTTGCCGAGGAGGTATGGGATGAGGACCTCATCCTCCAAGCGGGTGTACACTGGCAGCCTGCTACGTGACATACCTGGAAGACATAATGATGGAGACAGGTCACAGTAACTCACAGAGAAGTACAGAAGTACAGCTGAACATACATGTGTATCACATTTCTTCTTCTTTTGGCTTTTTCTGGTTAGGGGTCACCATAGCGGATCACCTGTCCACTCATGATTGGCAGTGGAGTTTTTACAGTGTTGAGTTGCCAGCCTGGCACCCAACCTTCCACAGAAGGCACACACTCACGCCTAGGGCCAATTTAGAGTGTCCAATCCACCTACAGCATGTCTTTGGGATGTGGGAGGAAACCGGAGCACCCGGAGGAAACCCACGTGACCACAGGGAGGACATGCAGTCTCCGCACAGAAGGCACTCCAGCTGAGGATCGAACCGGAGAACCTCTTGCTGTGAGGTGGCAATGCTAACCGCTGCACCACCGTGGCTGCCCATGTGCATCACATTTGTTAAGATTGCAAATATGTCTTTGCAAATCTACATGACACTAACCCCACTGACATGGTTAAGTCACACACATTTGACACTTACTGGTGATGTGATGTTATCACCATATGTGTGTGTGTCATGTGATGACATTGCTCATACTCCATGTGGATGTTGTCTTGACGTGGGCATGTCTGTTTGCCTGTACTGGTGTCTTTACCTATCAGCACATGCCTGGATATGTTCACATTATTGCAGTCGACTTTAATGCTGTGTATATGTCACATATATAGTCATACATAGCCATTAGGGACATGACCTGTGACCCTGCAGACTTGCAAGCATGTATGTGTTTTGCAGTATACATCTACATGGCACTGTACAGCTGTGTAGCATCCTGTCATGTATTGCCTGTGTTGCACATGTGTAACACATGGGACAGTAGCTAGCCTGATGGTATTTGCAGGGTTGGATATCAACTATAGCATGTATGGTCATAGTGAACTAGTAGGCTATATGCCCTGGGCCATTTATGAGCCTAGACAGACAGGTTACCTAGCTGTAGGCAACAGGCAGGTAAGTTTCAGTGACCAGTTCAAGCAGTGCCACAGAACTGATCCAGAGGGTTACTGATATATTTGGCATGCGGTCATCACACCATGTCACAGAGAGGGTCAATGTGCAGCTTCGCTGGACAGGGATGTATAGTATGGCAAGAGTATGTTAAGTGTATGGGACAGAGATCTGTCCGGCATGTTGTGATCCTTGTACTAGAAAGGTGGATGTCCATGAAGTATGTGCTTATTTGGGATCAGGATGTGTTAAGTGTAGCATGTCCAAGGTTGGACATGGCTTTATTCAGGGTAGGCTGCATGCTACATAGTGGAGCTAGGGATTGGGAAGGGCAGTGTAGGCCATCTACACATGGGTAATCCCTTAAAGGAAATATGTGATCTAGTATAGGTCACATGATTGTTGAGTATGGCTGAACAATTATCTCTATATTCATGGATGGCACCCTGTCATGATTAGGGTTGCCACATACGACTGCCTGACTGGTGTGGTGAAGTAACTATCAAAGGAAAGACTACTGTTCAACTGCATCCCATACACACACAGTTGCCATTATGTTGACCGCTGCCTAGGTGGTAGTTTATGGGTACATGGTTTTTAACAAAGGGGATGACAATGCAATACTTAGCTGTCAGATTGTGGCCATACGTCACACACCACGCATCTGACACACAAAGGCCCTTCTGTATGTTGAACGCAGCACACATTGAGTCAACTATTGCTCCTAGTTCATAGTCATTTGCAAACATCAATAAGCAGATGTCTTCTGTGTTAGTCTGTGTGGTATAGATAACAAAGAGGGGGAGTACCAGGAATGAACCCTGTATTACTGTGGCTGGCACTGGTTTGATGTGCATGTATTAGTCAGACACCTTCTGTAATGTTGGTTCTGCCAGCAGTCCAGTTGCCAACCACTCCTGTGACATAGGAATATACACCTAGTTTACTGAGTGTAGCTGGAACACAGTATGGGTGACAGTGTCCTACAACCTGGCATGGTCATGATATGCAGTGTTAATCAACCCTACTGTCATCTACATCTGTACTGAGTACATCGAATACATTGATCACGGTACGTGGCCTTACAGACCAGACTCAGCAGGATAGTTGTGCACTATTTCCCATTATCAATGGTGTCTCCCCCTTTGTGGGGTGTGATAACTGTTGATGTGCACCATTCGGTGTGTATACAGCCTGACATGGAGCTATGATTGAACATGATGTGTATGTGGATAGCTTATTGTTCTGACATTTGTGTAGGATACACTCTGGGATGTTGACTTGACAGGTCCCATGAAAGCTGTATGTATGGCTTGTACCTGCATAGTTGTTATTACAGGGGCCCTGTAGTGTACATGGATATATAACTAAGTGTACCTGTTGGGGGGGTGGGAGTGGGTTTAGGTTCTCCAAGACCCCATCTGGATAAACAGGTGCTATTTCTGTAGGTGCAGTACTTCCCATGCCATAGTGCTGTGCAGCACGGCAGGTCTTGTCGTTGCTATTACTATTAATGACACAGCTATAGAATGCTCTGTGCTTGACCTCATAATATGTGGTTGATTAGATTCACAGTAGCTTTGTGTGGTTTTATATGATGTATCTGCATCTTACTGAGGGTGACCAGGGATCACCTACACTCGTGTGTTAACTCTTGCAACAGTTACTACCTTCTGTGGTACAGTTTAAAGCATGGTGCCACCAGTTTGCCTTCTTGTTTGCGTTTGGTTGAGTCTTGGTTCTGTTTCAATGGCACAATCACTGCACGTATGTGACTGCTTAAGGTTAATTTGTGTAGGATTCAGCATTTGCACACACATTGTCCATCTGCATGGCTGCCATGACAGTCGCCACTTTGCTCTTAGGAAACATAACATTGGCATTGGAGACTGACTGTGTAGCATACTGTTAGCCCTGTTTGTGTGACTACTGTGATCCAGGTCATTGGGGTTGATGGAATCCAACATGCATTGAGCGCAGGTGTTGGTACATGAGGAGTCTTCCCAGTTCATAATGGAATAGTTGAGAGTAGCCATTATTATGGTTTTCTGTCTCAGACCTAATCTTCCCCATTACAGCACATTATGACAGTTGGGAAATCCGCGGCATGGTGGGTGATCTGTCGCAAGGTGCAATTTGAATTCCACTCTGGCACAAAGGTAGTTGCTCAGCATAATGCACCTGAAGTTATGCAAGTGCAACTAGCGTGGGGGTGTACATATCCTTCAGGAATATGGACACACCTGCGGCCTGTGTGTTCCAATAAAGGATAATGGGCAAGAGGTGAGGTATGTGATATAACATGGTCATGCAGGTGTGTTCTCCGGAGCGTTGAAACATGTCTCAGCCACTGCACAGATATGTTCTCCATGTTAGGGATTGATATATGTGTGTCCATACAGTGTTTCTGACATGTATCATTGTGTAGCGAGACCCACAGTTTATTGCTTGGCTGTCCCTGTAACAGCAGTGGACCTTCATTTGAACTGTGCATGATGAAGGCACTATAGGGGAAGCATGAGCCATTGGCAGTGTCCAGATTCCCAGGGGTGACAGGTGCAGGCCCTGTCTGGCAAAGCATCATGGTCTGTCAACCATGTTATCCCAGGCAGAGAGATACTGGATACCCTTTGGCTTGCACCACTACATTAGACAATTGTGGAATACAATCCTTTTATTCCTGTACTGCAGTATCATTCTGGCCAATGGCAGAATGCTACCCAGGCCTTGGGACATACCTGCATAGGCTACAAGACCTTACAGTTCCTACATGTTTTCATGCATTTCAGGCTACTGCATCACAGGTCCTGCACAACAACATGGAATATGCCAGAGCCATGTGTATAGTTCAAAAGGTGGTCTGAGTATATGGGTATGTGGCTAATCATGGCAGACAGGCAGCTAACAGTATGTATGCCCTCGTATAGGTTGGTGTGTAACATAGTGCTAGAGTTTGCATTCACAAATGAGTACTGTTGGGCATGTTTCCGGCCACGTGTTCTGAGGTGTGGCACAATTATGCAAACTATGTCATACAGTTTGTATATTTCGTTGTCTGTCTCTTCCAGCTTGGGAGATCACTTGTTTGGCCAGATACTTAGAAGCATCTGTGAATGTGTGTGATTTCTGGTAGTGTATGTGGGTGTCCTTACTGTGTTCTGGTAAGGGTATGTGTTGGTTGTGATGATGAGATGCATGTGTTAACCTACACCTCATGACTGTCCAATCCAGTCATGGCTGTAGACTGGGCTGCCTTCCAGCTTACCTCTTTAGCTGCATCCCAAACAATGTGCGGGGTGTGGTGTTAGGTGGGTTTGGCAATGTACATGGCATAGAGATTACATTTCCCCAGGATGGTCACATACACAAAGCTGACATTAATAAACACTAGTAGCTGACTAGTGGACATGCCTATATGAGCATTCAGTACTACAAGTACCAAGTACTGTATTTAGTTTACTTATTGCTTATGAAGATGTTTTAGACAGTGATGCTCACATGTAAATATTTGTGTTGTGGACGTGACAGCACTGGCTATTACAGAAACATTGTAGCTATCTTTAGCAGCAATCCTCCTCTGAGGAGCACATCACATTTTTTAGTTGATTACAGATGATGCAAGTGTCTACAGGTTTGTTTCCTTCTCTGGATATATACTCACATATCCACCAGGACCATGAGCTCTGTTGGGCACAGACACCCAGTCTCCAAAAAGAGTCATGTATCAATAGACTCTGATGCCACTATCAACATGATCAGGATATAATCAGATAGTGTAAGCCATCACCTGTGAAGCAGCTGTTACACATGGGCAGCAGTCTCCTACATCTTACACTCCTACTGCAGATGTTACACTGGAGTTAAAGATGATATGCAACCTGTTTCATTACTGGTACTGTGCACTACCTTACATACAGTATGTGCAAGTGGCTGTTAGGTTGGCAATGAGAGGTTAGGCTACACAAACCTGGTAGTTCAACCAGTGTGTCTCTACTCTCAATATCCACTCTATGTAGGTGTGCACATAGCCATTTGGCCCAGCCCTGTAACAAGGATCACTACACATTTGCATAACATGTACACATGCACAGCTGTTATTGCTTGCAAACGATACTAGAGAGGTGGATATTACATGTGTTATGTGCATGGATAGTTACCTAGCTCTTTCAATTATCTTTGCTATCATGCTGCTAAACTGTCAGATGAAAACAAGTGATATGTATCCTGTTATTGAGTATTGTAATTGCCAGTAGACATAACTACTGTTTGCATAACATAACAGAACTGCTATGTAGAATGGAATACAGATCTGCCTAAATCACTGTACATTATAGTTACTGGCACAATATCCCACAATGCAAACCATATTTGCACAGTAAGCCCACCTTTGACATGTTCATCTTACTTATACACCCATACGTATGTCGACTGTTACAGTATATCGACATATTACTTGTTGGACCACTCCTGACACTGACAGTGGCTGGAAGCGAATTGGTGAGTTCCAAGCCCATATCATCCCTTGTAGTTTATGAGGAGTTTGCCCCGTGACCTACAGCAGTACACACACAGAATACTACAAGCATTGCTACTGCTCAACAATACATTGCTACAAAATAGCTATTTCCACTGTATGCATTGATTACACTGTAATTCTTACAGAACAGGTACTACATACACAGACATACTACATGTTATACATACCTTCTTAGTAATTGGAGGTGTTATTGACTAGTCTAATACTCGTTTTCGGTTCATTTTTCAGTGTTTTGTACTGTCCTACAGGTAAATACAGATGGTTTGAATGTGTGACAAGGCAACCTTTTATAGTTACAGATCAGTAACCTGTGCTATCCCGATAACCAACTGGTGTTCCTAAGTAGCTAATTACATGCACATCAGCTGCGCTGCTACTGCCTTAGCCAGTACCATGGCAACAGTGGAGTATAACTGAGTACTCCACTTGGGCGTTGGCCCTTTGCCTTACTTGTGAGGAAGACAGCCTGGAAGTGTTGTTTGAAATCTATTGCAACAACTGTATGGAGACGAACAGTAATATATTGTGTGTAATGCCTGGAGGATTTAGTCTAAATGTGAGTACTGCTGTTATATGTCTGAACATTGCTGATTGTGCAGGGTTTGTCTGTACCTAATACTTCTGCATATGTTTCAGTCTGGCTAGGTTGTTTGACCAGCTCAAGGCTGCATAGCTATGCATATAATGTTAGGGGGTTTACGGTGTGCTTACCAAACATATTTAGTTTGGTGTTAATGTGTATCATACTGCGCTGATAATCACTACTCGGTAACACTTCCTGGTGTACGAACCTTTCAACCCTCTGAAACGGGATTAGTTCATACAAACCCTGTAACATCAGCAGCTGTTCAATTGTATAACATCAACTATTTCACATAGGGTCATGTTAGTGTGCCTGTGTCCAGGTATGTTAAGGTTTCAGCAGATGTTGTACAGTAGTTGAATAATTGGTTATGGTATGACAGTATGTATTGATGTAATTATTTTGGTTGTGGGGTAGATGTTGGTGGGTGTACATAGCACATGCAGGTGTGTAGGAACCCCTTTTATACGTCTATATGTGTCTGGGTGTTCTTTCCCTATGTGAACACCTATCCTGTAGTGGACTAATACTATGGTAATTGCAGGCGGATTCATTAAGGCACTGTTAAATGCTTCCTGTATAGCATGCAGGTACTGTTAGTCCTTGAATCCTTTTGGTAATACATGGGAATGCAATAAAGTTTTGCAAAATTAAAGCTGTCTGTGTATTTCTGTCATGGATATTTGCAGTCATTGCAGTTGTGTTGGTGACTGTGTCCATAGAACATACTTGTAATAGTGTATTGGCATATACTCTTCATATGTTATGTTCATATTGTTTGAGGTGGGCGGAATGCGCGATTTCTATGATCCATGTTATACTCAGATATGAACACTTCGGATTCTGTCTACACACATGTATTTTATATATATATATATATATATATATATATATATATATATATATATATATATATATATATATATGGGTCTACCTGACAGTTCATATGGTCGACACTCATTTGGTCGACAGTTCATTTGATCGACAAGCAGATTTGCCCCCTTCCCCAATGTTGTGCAACCCTGGAGTTGATATATATAGTTAGGGGGGATGTGGGGGGGCACAGCCCCCCACATTGGGGGGTGGTGAAGCCCCCCACCTAAAATGCTTGTCGATCAAATGAACTGTCGACCATATGAACTGTCGACCATGTCAGGTAGACCCATATATATATATATATATATATATATATATATATATATATATATATGGATTCACTTTAGAAGCTCGAAATACTGAAATCTCGAATTTTAGTATCTCGAGCCCAAGAAGTTGAATCCACAAAACAATGAAAACTAAAAGCCGCGAAATTCAAAACCTCTAATACCGGAGAATTTGAATTTCGCGTCTTTAATACATACACACACACCATCCACCACACAAACACACAATCACTCTACTACATGAAAGCAGGGGGGGGCAAGCTCCCCTGCACCCCCCACACCCCCAACTTAAATATTCTCACTTCGAGGTCACACTACATGCAAACATACACCAAACACCACCACACAAGCTACTTTCTCTTAGTACACACACATCACAGCAACAAAACACACTGACAAATGCCACAGCCCCTACCCAAACCCCTTAACACACACACTCACACACACACTTACCTGAATACATGACCATAGCAGAACTTTAGAAGCGCGAAATTCAAAACCTCCGGTATTCGAGGTTATGAATTTCACGCTTCTAAACTTTCGCTATTATGTGGATTCGACTTCTTGGGCTTGAGATACCGATATTTGAGATTTCAGTATTTCAAGCTTCTAAAGTGAATCCATATATATATATATATATATATGTACATTTATATATATATATATATATATATATATGTGTGTTTATATATATATATATATATATATATATATATATATATATGTTTGCATATATATATATATATATATATATATATATATATATATATATATGTGTGTGTGTATATATATATATATATATATGTGTGTGTGTGTATATATATATATATATATATATGTGTGTGTGTGTGTATATATATATATATATATATATATATATATGTGTGTGTGTATATATATATATATATATATATATATATATATATGTGTGTGTGTATATATATATATATATATATATATATATATATATATATATATATATATATGTGTGTGTGTGAGTATTTGTATATAGATATATATATTATTGCATACGTTTATCTGTACCTCCATAGATGTGTAGATGTTTTTAACCTATCTATATATCTACATATGTATGTATGTATGTAGCTCTGTATATATCGACATATCTCTATGTATCTCTCTCTGTCTGTATATATATATATATATATATATATATATATATATATATATATATATATATGCGCATACACCTTTCATTGGGTACATGGAGGGTTGTCCTATTTCAACACATTCCTCCCTTTTATGTTTTAACCTGTCTGCATACACAACTGGTGTAGGTATATCTCAGGTAGCTTAGTGTTAGGTTACTCTGAGAATGGAGTACATGGTTGCGGGTTCTAATCCTGGAAGGTGTTATTATACCTCTCAGAGTAGGCCCTGGTAGGGAAAGTGTGAATAACGCACATTAAGCGGTTGTAAGTAGGTTTGCCATGGTCTGCGCGACGTTAAGCAAAGGTGAAACCTGTGAAGCGCTTCTCCATTTACTGTGTTTCAGCACCGCTTACTGTGTTTCAGCGCCGCTTACTGTCGCGCAAACCCATGGAAACCCGCTTACAACTGCTTAAGAGTGCTTTAATCCACCTGCATCCAACAGCCTTTATTCTGGCCCTCAAAATAACTTAACAGCCCTCGCAGGTCTTGAACCCGGGACCATGAACACCGCAGTCACTGACTTTACCACTAAGACATGTGAGATATGTACAAATGTTATGGTGTTTAGAATATACATTTTACTACAGGCATTCCTCACTACTGAAAACAAATGTGACAGTCAGTTGGTGTATATATGTCTGATACATGTGAATGTTCATATGTTTGTGAAATTAGGTGTTGCAATGTGACATGGGAGGGTGTATTATGAATGAGAAAGATTCTTGTTTTGTGTCCTTTTTATATTGTCCCTATACTCCATGTTTACCCCTCCAGTTCACTTATTGAACATCCGACCCAGGCCCTCCTTGATGCATGATTTCGTTACCCATCATTCCTTCCCCACCCCAATCTTTACATATACAACAACCATCCCTTCTATGGTGAATTAGGTTAATGTTAATAGTTATAATACCAGAGCTGCATGTGTTTTGTGTACACTTCAATTCCTTTGGAATGCTGCTGTGTCACGAAGTGTGTTCATTGATGTTTATATATATGGCTATTGATGTAACTGTATAATATATATCTATGTGCAGACATCACTGACATGTATGTATATATGTATATATATATATATATATATATATATATATATATATATATATATATATATTTCGTATTAATTTGTAACAGTAATACATATGTAGACTTGAATGTGTTGGTTCACAAACTACAGTACATTACAGTGTACTGTACATATGTACACAAAGAGACTGTCCCATTTGTGATCATTACAGTGGAATGCATATGGTATAAGGTGTAGTGACCGTGAAACATGTATACACCTCAGATGGCTTAGTCCCATGACTATAGTGTGCATGGTCCAGGGTTCAGCACCTGTGATGCTTTAAAAATACTCCAGAATAAGGCTCATTTAAGCAGTTGTAAGCATGTTTAAAAGTGTTTGTGTGACATTATATCAGCGGTTAAACTTTGTAATGTATAACCCGCTCGCGGAAACACGGCCACATCCGCTAACTACTCATGATATATACATGTCAGTGAAGTAACATCTCACTATGTGCTTACTTAACATTACATTCTCTGTTGATTTTACTCTCCAGCACACATGGGTTTATATGGGTGTTTCGAATGTTTATTATACAGACGATTACTACGTATATATGCAAGCTGTGGTTAAGGTATACTTTTGAACATGATAAACATCCCTGCCTTTATTGGGATTGGGACCTCGAATGCACAGATACTATGCAGATGCTGTAACCATTACACTGCTGTCATTAACGTTGCTTCTGCCTATTTCCTATTTAGATGATTTCAATGTGTAAGCTAGGCTAAGCAAAGGGTGGAGGCCCCCAAACCACTGAGCTTCACTTACTCTTGAAATAACAACATATAACAAATGTATTGTGAGACAACACATTACATTCCTAACTACATTAAGCATAGCCCCTCACTGACACACTTCAAGGGAAACCTTACTGTGTGAATGGGTAACAGAATTTACACCCCTGGGATCATGTGTCCCAGAACCATACAGCCAGGGGGTGGGGGAGCCTGTCCAGTTTTATAGCTGCAAGATGTGTTGGGGAAATTGAATGGTGTTGAATTGTCACATTAACATGCCCTCTTTAGATCACTAAGTGCCCCTATCACCCTCCACTACCCCAGTCTTCAACAACTTCCAGCAACTCTGCCTGGAATTGTTTCATTGGCTATGCTTGACAGAGGCTCAGTTACTTCATTAATGGTGTGGAGAAAGCCAACACACTGTAGCTATGCTTCTAATTGCCCTTGGGCAGATAGGTAGTAGGCTATCTGTGAACCTCTAAAGTGCAGGCCACCCCAGCCATAATATGTGAATAAACACACTTTCGGATCACAATATACAGTGAGAAATCACCATATAGTCAGGAAACAGTTAAGTACAGCAAGAACATACAGAACACTGATACTTAGTCACTCCAAAAGCCTATCTTGGAAGCTAGAAGACTTGTATAAGTTTAAGGCTTTCTATTGCTTACCAGTAGGTTACCTACAGGAGAGATGAAAAACAAGCACAGATGGGAAACATGCATGCAACAATGCCATACCGGCCTATATGTCAGCCTTAGGCTTTGGAATATTGGCCAAGGCTATTGGCGCCCCCATGGTGCCTTATTTAGGAAAGTCTCGAAGATGAATACCAGCTCCATAAACAGCACAATAGCAGAATCAATGAGGGTTATGCTACTCAGCACCAGGGGATGTGATCACAACATGCATGCACTCACAGCACTCCTCATGATGGACAACGTCAACATCTGTGCAGTAACTGAGATCTGTCTTAAGGCCCCTGAGAGCACACCAGCACTACCAGACTACAACGCATACCACACATTTCAGCCACAGAACATGGACTAACACAGATATGGAGGGGGTGAATCCATATTCATCAGGGATACCTACACCTCCAGGTTAGTGGGGCAGCATGATACCTCTGAGATCATCCATGTGCAGTTAACATCAGCCACAACTGCAATGTAAACTGTGGCCTGCTACGGATCACCCTCCATGACCCAGGACCACCACTCCACCTACCTGGAGACAGTGGAGAACATGACAGTCCTAACGCATGCCCTGGTATTGGTCAATGTCAACTACCATACCATTAACTGGGAAACTTACTCCAGTACTCACTTCCAGGCCCAGCGCTTCCTGGAATTTATCACCTTATATGCCCTGTATCAGGTGGTACACCTCCCTAGCGAGGGGTGGAAACGTACTAGAAGTGGTCATCACCAATATGGGCAGCAGGCACACCACAGCGGAGGTTAACCGGTCACTGGTTAGATCTGACCATTAACTATTCACTGTTTCCACACCCAAGCATCTCCCCCACCCACTGATACCACAGTGTATACCTTTCCTACAGCTACATTTACACTACTAGTGACAGGGGTGGGTGGTTTCGCAGCCCCCATGCTAAGGGGAAACACTGCTCAAGATACAGACAGATTTACAAATGCAATCTATAAGCACCTACACGGATGTATGGATTGTGCCATCACTGGTAAACTAAGACTCACTCCTCCTAGACGAGGACACCAGTCTGGTGGACTACTGCAATAAACAGGCTATTCTACAGAAGTAGATAGACAAGAAAGCACACTGAACAGCTAAACAAGATAAAAAATCAGTCACAGCTGCTTGCCAAAGTAAACCAAAGGCTTGAAAGTTTTGATTAACTGTGATTTATTTGAAGCGCTTTTCGTTTGCACAATGTACAAACTTCCTCAGAAAACAGTATAAAAATTAAAAGTCATATAAATAGTCTCAGGTGTAATCATTTAACCAATCAAGATGAGGCAGAACTCCATTCACTTCTTCCTTAAAGGTACACAAGAAAACTAAATGCATTTCCATAAAGAATATATGTACATGTGAAGATACATCATTAAAACCAAACATATAATCATTAATAAAATTTAAAACCAATTGCTAATAACACACATTATATATACATAAGAACATATAGTAAATACATAATAAATGCTAGACCAACAATGTCATTCATTCATCTCCTTAGGCTCTTTAATTTTAAAATGCTGCTTAAGGAACAGGTTTCATTCAAGCCTGGAAAATTATATGCATTTAATTTAATCTGCCAGGCTAACTCTAGTTCCTCAAGTTGCAAGGGCAAGGGGCCACCCCTGATATCCTGATAAACCTGATCGATGACCAGATATTTAAATCTATGTTCATTGTTTCCCTGGATATGTTTGGCTAAGGCATTGTCCAGCTTCTTTCTGCTGATAGCAGGTATGGATAAATGTCAAAGTTGCAATTTTTGTAAATATGTAGAAGCAGTGAACTCGTTTACAGTAGGAGGTACACAATTTAGATTAAAATTGAGGTACAACTGTAACTCGAGAATGGTTGTTTACTTGGCTAAGTGCCAATGCTGTACTGCTTTTTATGTTGGCAAAACGGAGCGGAGGCTCCGTGAAAGAATCTATGAGCATCAATGTGCTATCAGCAGGAAGAAGCTGGACAATGCCTTAGCCAAACACATCCAGGGAAACAATGAACATAGATTTAAATATTTGGTCATCGATCAGGATATCAGGGGTGGCCCCTTGCCCTTGCAACTTGAGGAACTAGAGTTAGCCTGGCAGATTAAATTAAATGCATATAATTTTCCAGGCTTGAATGAAACCTGTTCCTTAAGCAGTATTTTAAAATTAAAGAGCCTAAGGAGATGAATGAATGACATTGTAGGTCTAGCATTTATTATGTATTTACTATATGTTCTTATGTATATATAATTTGTGTTATTAGCAATTGGTTTTAAATTTTATTTAAAATTTTATTATTTATTATATGCTTGGTTTTAGTGATGTATCTTCACATGTACATATATTCTTTATGGAAACGCATTTAGTTTTCTTGTGTGCCTTTAAGGAAGAAGTGAATGAAGTTCTGCTTCATCTTGATTGGTTAAATGATTACACCTGAGACTATTTATATGACTTTTAAATTTTTATACTGTTTTCTGAAGAAGTTTGTACATTGTGCAAACGAAAAGCTCTTCAAATAAATCACAGTTAATCAAAGCTTTCAAGCCTTCGTTTTACTTTGGCAAGCAGCTGTGACTGATTTTTTATCTTATTCTACAGAAGTAGGACAGTGCTCCAGACAAACAGCAAATCCCACGAAGGGCAGACATCCGTGACCACTATTAGTATGATACATAGGTCCCTCATGACATCATCCAAAGCTAACATCAGCAGGAAAATACGCAAGGATTCGAAAGATAACCACAAAGCCTTCATTGGCTATGTTAAGGATCTAAATGGTGACACACAGATTTGCACTGTGCCAGTGAAATATAGCACAAAATATGCTGACCCTACTGATATCGCCAACATCCTTGCAGATACATTCAATGCATACTTCACCCCCTAAAGAGCCCACAACACTACCCGAAAGGTACAGTATCCCACACATCAGAGAAACACAGGTGGAAATCGCCCTCTCTAACAGCAGAACACAGCGTCAGTGGAAGCATATGTTGTCCCAGACTGCATCTTGCAAACTGTACAAGACAACCTGACCCCCCCACCTAATTAAACTTTCCAACCTCAGCCTCTCCACAGGCTACATGCCCAT
The DNA here is from genome assembly GCF_019279795.1 of Protopterus annectens. Classification (NCBI taxonomy): domain Eukaryota; kingdom Metazoa; phylum Chordata; order Ceratodontiformes; family Protopteridae; genus Protopterus; species Protopterus annectens. The sequence goes on from NC_056746.1 coordinate 1,121,716,742, forward strand.
ATAATGGCGCGTGGCAACGGTTATTCTACTCCATCAAGGTGGAATCACTACTGACCATGGTAACTACCACCCCATAAGCCTGACTAGCCTGGTCTGCAATGGTATGGATCACATCCTCATGGCACTCATTAACAAAGACATTGGTAACCTCCGAACACATGACCCAACCCAGGTCAGCTTGGTTGAGTGCAGTTCATGCCTACTGAACCTGTTTGATGTCTTACATACAGTCACCAAGACGTTAGATGACAGGAGAGGTGGTTCACACATACTACCTGGACCTTGCTAAGGCTTTTGACACCATGCTCCACTCAGGTATTATTGATAAACACGCCAGCCTGTACATACACCCGTACATCACAGGTTGGGTTGCCAACGGGCTTACACACAGAACACACATGGTACGACTAGCGGTCTCCAGGTCCATCTCTTGACCAGGCACGACTGGTGTCCCACAGGACTCAGTCCTGGGAGCCCTACTGTTTGGCATATACTTTTCAGAGGTACAGGCAAACACAGGTGGACTACGGAAGACCATGTTTGGCAATGACTGCGAACTGGGGGCCATGATTGATAGTCCAGCTGACAAGGACATCCCTCAAGGGGTCTCACAGAGATCGACACAGGGTGTCAATGTCATGGCCTCCAGCCAAGTTCCACTAACTGCATGGTCATTCCATTGTGGAATATTAAGCACCCACATATTAACACATAAGTAGAAGCCACTTTAATACGGACAAGGTAATGGGGTTTCTGGGGACTAAGGTAGATAGTGATCTCCCCTTTGACAATCATATCTCCAAAGTAGTTAGGACATCCTTCTATGTAGGCCATCTGATTACTAAAGGGTTCCCATCTAGACATACTGGGGTTATAGTGCCCCTTTACTCATCACTCTTCAGTCCCATCATAGTGTATAATAACCCGTTTGGGATGTACCTCAGAAGATACTTCCAACAGCTGGGAGGTCCACTAATGTACCTCGCCAAGGGGATTACTGGCCTCCAACATATGCCCTATGCAGCCAGACTGAATAAACTCCTGCTTTACTCAGTGGCATCTCGTTTACCCAGAGATGATCTCTGCTGGCCAGCACAGCCATGTCGAACTCAGGCTTAATGGATATGCTCCACCTATGGGAATCCATGTCACAGTGAGCCACACACTGTAGTGAGCTGAACCTTGCCACAACAATAACTGGAAGATGCTGGAGGGACGGATTCCTGTCACAAACAATCCCCATACTTTGGAACAACATCCCTAACTACATTATACTGAGCCCCTCGCTAACACTCTGCAAGAGAAACCTTGAAGAGTGGATGGGGAACAGTAGATGCACCCCAGGGATACTGCCATTGGCTCTGCTCCACAGAGGGACAGTTAATGAATCAATGGGGTGGCAAAAGCTGACCCATTTTGGCTGGACTTATGAATGGCCTCTGGCAGTTGGCCAAGTACCTACCTCTGAACCTATACATACAGTATCAGCACATGCTGATAGCTTAATTTACGGTTCAGGTGTTGACTTACCTTGTGCCAATGACAGTTGTGTGTGCAATAGTTGAGGGCTGCCTATGTTGTATGCACACAGTAGACTGCCTATACATGACAATTTACAGGTAGTCTTATGTGTGTGCCATCCATTTTTACTGTGTGTGCAGGTGGAGAAAGGTGTCAGTCCCTAGGTGCCTACACTGTCAGTGTGTGTGCTATACGTTCCCTCCTTGCCAAGGCATGAGCATACTGGGCACGCCTCTATCTTCCTACTGGGGCTGGCTCAGGGTGTTCGTGGTCTGAGTACTTCTGTGCCTGTAGGGCCTTTGGCAATGGTGGTGGGCTGTGAGGGCCTTCACCATTCTGTCCCTGCTGCAGCTGTTTCAGCAGGATTATATTGTGTAGCATGGCACATACTATGAAGATGTGGGCACACATGCCTGGAGAGTACTGCAAGGCTCCACCAGATATGTCCAAGCAACGGAACTGTGATTTCAGCATCCCAAACACATGCTCTATGATGATTCTGGTTTGTGCGTGTGCCTCATTATGGCATTCCTGCATGGGTTTGTGTGCATTTCTGATGGGAGTCATCATCCACGGTTCCAGTGCATATGGCCATTTGGGATGTCCCCCCTGGCAAATAACTGTTACAGCTGTAAGGTATGCCAGATGTGGGAGCTGTGATAGCTTCCAGGGCTGCCAGCACACACACATCCATGATAATGCCCTGGGCATTGCACATGACCTGGCAGTTGGAGGGGTATCCCTTGCGGTTTATGTAGCGCCTACCCTGCTCACTGGGTGGTGACTTAATGTGTATGTGCTTGCAGTCTATTGCACCCAGTAACTCCAGGTATTCTGCCACATGGTGGAAGAGACGCATATTGCTGGCCAACTCCTCCTGCGTTCGGGGGAAGTATTTGTGCTCATTGGCATGTGGTAACATGGCATCCAGGAACTGGTGTAGTACCCTGGATGCTGATGCCTGTGAGAGACCCATGATATCCCCAGCTGGTCTTTGAAAGGTACCTGTAGCTAATATTCTCAGGCTTACACATACCTTCGTATCCACTGGGATGGGTTCCCCTCTGTTTGTTCTGGCTCTGAGGCGTGGCTGTCACAGCTCCACAAGTTGCTGTAGGAAGTCCGTGTCCACCCTGTAACGCTCTACTAGCTCCAGATCATGTAGCCCCTGGTAGGTTACCCTGGGTCTGAAAATTCTCCTCCTCCTCTGGTGCCTGAGGTGGTCATGTGCATCATCCTCCACACCACCTTCAGTCTCCAACACATGCTGGTGGATCAAAGCTATTGCAGCCCCTAACATGTACATACTAAAAGTTCCCCATCTGTATACACCATTGGTGCAGAGTGTATGGGAATACACAAATGTGTGTGAGGTGCTTTCACACTTTATACTATTGTGCTATGGATGCTGCTGATGTCAGTGGGTGTGTATGAGCTATTCCAGCTGCAGCATGTCTTAGTTATGGGTTTTACAATGAGTACTGCAAGTGTGGGGCCTTTACTGTGGAGATGTGCTTGCCTGCCTTGATTAATCTGTTGCCCTTTAATTCACTTTTAAACTTGGATCCCCTCCCATTATCAGGCATGCATCCACCTGCCGTCTTTCTTGTTTTGTACTTTCCCTACTCAGTCATGGCAAAATTTGTCTTGTAGCTGATATACTGCAAATCGGCTTTGTTCTGCTTTGACACTTTACTGTTTTCTTTGCAGTACAGCCCCTCCCCTTTCCTGTTCTGCAGTTAGCTGCTTGCAGCCTCGTTAGCTGTTGTCAGTGGCCCACTGTAGGCTCCTAGGTGTTAATTAGTCATTTGTACTCCAATTTCCCTGCTTCAGCATTTCCTTATTTCTTTCCTATATCCTTCCTGTTTCAGCTGCAGTGCGCACCGTGCATGCCCGTTTACCGGGTTTACACACGTTTTCATCTCCGTTCACATGCATACTCGGTTACCTTGTGTACTCTCAGCTAAGCAAAGCTATGGCCAGTTCAACACACCCCTGTCCTGCAGCTTTGCCTAGCTAGGGGAAAACCAGTTTAGCGATGCTCCAATGGGCTTACAGCAATGGTGACACACCCCTCTCTTGATGTCCTGTTTATCTCAAGGGCACACCTCGGTGTTATAACGTTACGCTGTGAGGTGCATCCTTACACCAGCAGGAAATCTGTGATTCACTATTACTCCTCTCATTTGCATGGCATTGCCTACTAATTCCTAGCTACCGCGCATAACACTGTCACAGCCCTTTAACAACCCTTGCGCCATAGTATGGTGTAGCATGCCTGCCATTGACTATTATGGGGAAATCGTGATATGTGTTACATTGCAGTTTTATTCTATGTTTTTGTATTTTCCTTGCGATCCCCTTTGCACGCCGCTAACCTGCTGTTCCACGTCACGATAGTGCGACTATATATATTCAGTGTTAATTTTATATTTTGTAAATTTTTTATATGCCAGTGGCTATATATTTAGCCATTGGCATATATTAACAATATAATACATGTATTTGGTCGGCTGTCATGGCTCCGATTTTATGTTTGCAAAAATGTAAACTGTTTTCTACGGTTTACATTTCTGCATGCTTACACTATGCCTGCACCACTTCCTGGATCGCTACATACCTTCATTTGCATGCTACACTGCTGCACATGGGGTAATTAACATACAGGGCCTGGGAGTTGTGCGGGTGTAGCGTACGCAGGTAGTGCACATGGGAGCAGCTCGTACCTGGATCGCTCGGCGGCCATATTTGGTGTTAGAACGCCGATGTTACGTTTGCACCTGGCGCAAGCTTTATGCATCCCGGGGCTAGTGTTTTGCAGTCCTTCTCCATTCCATAAATGAATAGTGGCATGTTTGAGGCCAAATGCTGAACCCTTTTAAAACCCCTAGGGTCATTGGGATGGGCAGGATAATTTTCAGGGTAGTTGTTACTAAGCCACATGTAGGCAGTCATGGGGGGTCTCCATCCAACTGTGTGCCATGAAAGCATCCTAGCTGGAATGTGCTACAGCTGTTAATTTCTTAACTTTTCCCTTGACTTGGCTTACTACTGAATTCTCCCACTTCAGCTAGACTAAAAGTTTCCCTCACTTCTTCATCATTATTGCACCTGTTGCATATAGGTCACTTCAGATGCTAAGCTATTTGAGTCTGTGAATTTATTGTGTCTATTAACTTGCCCGTATTATGATTGGAATTTGCTTTCCTCATATTTCTGCATCAATCGGACATTTTTTAAAAATTCTGTACAGCATTCTGTACTAACAAATGCAGGCAACAATAAGTTTAACATTTCTCAAGTCTCTTGTATGGATATGTATGGGGGTGGTAGGATGGCAGAATTCTTGCCCTGTAAGGTTTTAAGCAGCTCTTGGATTACTTAGGCTAATTTATGATGGAGAATTTTTTTTAACCTCTTTTTTCCTCCCCTCTGCAGATCAAGTGTTTTATGGGATGTGGTAAATATGACTGCTTTTCTGCATAGAGTGAAGCCTCCAGGCAAAATAATTTTATGGATTTCTACATGCTGGTGGTCTAATCCATCTCTTAAGCCTTTTCTGTACACCCCTATTGCAGATTTTTAGCAAACAAGCTGAGAGAACTTCTGTTCACTGAGTAATTGCTTAAAGGTCAAACATATTTACAATCGTCTTGTTTTCTCTCGAATCCAGTTTGTGTATCTGTTCATATTTGTTGTTTTGGTACAGGATTCCCATACTGTTTGATCAGCCTTCTGTTAGCTAGATTTTTCTACCGTTGCCAGTATAAATCTGTAATGTGAGTACTTGTATGGGACCTAACTTTTTAAGTTTGTTATATACTGAAACAAAATAAGTGCATTGATTTTTTTATTTTGGACTTTTAAGTTGCTTGCCTTCTTGAAAATGCTATGTTCTTTAATAAATGCAGTTGTTTGAATTTGGTGCAACAGTGAGTGGCATTTTCATGTGGCAAGTGTGTGTTTTTTTTAGCTAGCAAACTGGTGACAAACAGCAAAGTAAACAAAGTGACGTTAAGCATTTTTTTGCAGAAGTTGCATCCTGTACGCCTGTGACCTTTAGTTCTTGCAATATTCAGAAAGCAACCCAAGCTTATAAGGTTTAACTCTAGTTCTGCAAGATGGGCATCACCTGATTAAGCTGACAGGGTTATTCTTAATCCCAAAGAGTATGCCTTCTGAGATTTTACTTTGTCCTCTGTTTTTTCTGAACAAGCCAGTTTTGGAGATTATGGGGTAGAAACTGGGAGTAACATGTTCAGACTAACACAGTGTAGTGCTTCTGGAATTTGTAGTTTAATTTTTGTTTTTGTACATCCTTCTCCAGTAATGTGCTTCATCCATTTTGGCATCACTGGTGAGATGATGCCTATTCTATTCATTGGGTGCAGTGTAAGCAAAAGACTAGTCCTGGGTGTTGTGCTTGAGTATTCCAAGGTTTCAAATTATAGGTGACCTTATGTACCCAGCCCTCCCACACTTGCTAACAACTGAAACGTCTACAGGCACCATAGAGAAAAATTTACTGATTTAAGGCATGTCACTGCAGTGTCAAAGGATACCAGACTAGCTGGTGAAAGCCAGCACATGTGCAAGTAGGAAATGCTGACTGTACAGAGAACACCATGGCTAAATGTTGAACTTAACCAAGCACAGTGAAGCACTGCCCCCAGTAGCTGTGCCACTGTGCTCCCTTACCTAAAATTAAAACACAGATCTCAAGGTTAGGTAGCAGCATAGCTATAATAGGTAATGGAGGTATCTATTTGTAGATGTAAAGTGGTAAATAAAAAAGTTACCTCTAGCCTTATCCAAAGAAAAGGATAGATGGGGACCCTCTGAGGGCCTTGCAACATGCATTGCCTCAATCATAAAGTCTTTATCTTGTTTCAGAGTTTAAACTAGACCTCATCCATGGGTGTTAGCTGACAACCAAACCATGGTTTCCAACATTATAAAAGTCTGTCTAATGGACTTTTCTCAGGATTTGGCATTGTTTCACCTTTTACTGGGGGTTCAGCTTTTCTCTTTCCTAGTGACAGCTTTTTTTCCCTTAGCAACCAGGAGGATTGTACTGAAAAGGCGCAGGTCATGTTTTTCTAAAACTTTTGGATGCAGATAATTCACAGAAGCTATCTCATTTCTTGTGCTGATCTGCCTGGCCACAGACCCTTGAGGGGCATCCTGATCTTTGAAGGATGACAGCAATGGTCAGCCCCAGAATACGTACATTCGTTCATAGGTGTTTACTCGACTAATGACCACAAGGGCCTTTTTAAGCCTAGCCATGCATCCCAAAACTCTGACAAGTTCTGATACCCTTGATAAGTGCAAGCATGAGCCTGGGAGATGAAACATTTACAGGTCACATTTGTCCATTAGAGACTTGGATGCCAAACCAGGGATGAATTTCCAGTTTCCCATCCAATTGTCCAAGTTGCACTTGAATTGGGTTAGGGAGGAACTTGGCTTCACATGGATGGGGAGTCTGTTCCATAGACGGGGTAGTCTCTGGGACACATACTTATCTCTCCAGCAGGTCCTATTTATATCACAGGCAAGGTTTAAGTCTTTAGAACAGGTAATTCTGGTGCTAAAAACATTATTCCTTCAATTAATGAAGCTTTTAGCAGAGATGAGGATCAAACCTTGTATATACAAGGCAAACACCTTAACATTATGCCAACATTACCCCTTCAACTAATGAAGCTTTTAGAAGAGATGAAAATCAAATCTTGTATATACAAGGCAAACACCTTAACATTATGCCAAATAGTCTTTGGTTTGTACCTTTCACCTGTTGACACCTGAAGTGTCTGTATCATAGCCAAAGCACAAGGAACAGAAAAAAAATGAAACCATTGACCGCTAAAATAATATAAAGTAATTATCCGGTTGCTCCCACTGGGCCTGCTACACCCTTGATTCTTGTCAGACAGATGTGTCAAAGATGAGTCTTGAGAAAATTATCTGACATGTCTCACATTTTCTTCTCCACTTTTGCCAGTGAGTTTGGAACTGATACATAATTGCCCTGTGGACCACATGTAGAAATCTTTTAGGCACAAATGACCACTGTATAGTTGTAAGTCATATGTTTACCAGACCACTCCATCCAAAACATTTCACCTATTTCATAGTTAATTCCATGCTGGATGATACTGATATGTCTAGTGCTCCAGACAACCTGCAACGAATCCGAGATTCCTACCAAATTAAAAACATATTGTTTGCACACAGAGTATGAAAACCAGTCTAGGTCTGACATAGCAAAGCATGTGTATGAGCAGTTTTTGTGTCATGATTCATTTTGCACAGTCTTTGAGTAGCACAGAGTTCAACTAACTGTTTTCCACATTAGTCTACATGAGATAAGTCTTGCCTCTGCCACACCATTAACTTACTTAGTCATTCCATACATGTGTATTGAAGCCTCCCATCAGAATTAAGTCATTTGATACTCTGCAGTCCCCACAACTGCTGAGTGCTGCGAGTAGCCATTATGTGCATAATTACAGACAGATGTATATGGCTTGCAGCCACATTGAGGGAATCCTCTCATCTGCTTGCGCTGACTCCTTCTGTCTTGTGCACAACATGATTGTGAAATATCCCCACCCTCTTCATACTACCCCAAAGTCCAACTACTGAATAGGAGTGAGACTGCTCCCAGTTGTGAATTCTGGTACCAGAACCACTGCTGTGTATGGAAGTGAGACCTTCTATGTCTAGCTGGTACTTTGCAGCCACATTCCCAATGTGTGGCTGCTTCCACAGCAGTGAGGTCGCGTTCTGCATTCAAGGGCCTGTATCCATCTCCAGAATCTAGCCGTGTGTGTGTGTGTGTGTGTGTGTGTAGACATATGTATATGTATATAAATACGTATATGTACACCCTGATCCTGGGTGACTTTAACTACCCAACCATAGAGTCTAGCCCAAACATGAATGCACAGAGATTCCTCGACTTCGTCAATGCCAGTGCATTGGATAAGCTGGTCGACACCCCCACTTGAGGTGAAAAGATCCTCGACCTGGTACTAAGCAACATGAGTAGCCACTGTAGCACCCCTACAGTGCCATCCTCCTTATAAGAGCCGACCATAAAGCAATCCCTTTTGAAGTCACTATCTCCCCTGCTCCCCCCCCCCGCCAGGGTCAAACGGTACACTTTTCCAAAGCTGACTACAGTCTCCTGTGAGCAGGTCTAAGCAGCTTCACAGCCATCATTCCTTCAGTTGGAACTAGCACTAATGTTTAAGCCTACACAAAAAAACTATATGAGCACCCACATAGGTGTATGGATTCAGCAATACCTGACAGGACTAAATCATCTTCCTCAAGGAAGAGTAAACCTGTCTGGTGGACAGCAGCAGTAAACATACTCTATAATAAAAGGAAAAAATTGCTGTCCAGGAACAAGAAGGAGCTGGTGCCAAGTTGGAAACAATCTCTCCTTTGAACAAGCAAAAAAGGTCACTGTTGAAATCCTCTAAGGCTAATTTTGAGTCCAAATTGACTGCATCCACAAGGCCTTCTTCACATACATCTTCAATCTCAAAGGTAACACCCAAATATACTCTGAACTGGTGGTGAAGAACACCACATATAGAAACACCGTAGATATAGCCGACCTGCTGGCAGAAAGGTGCAGTGAAAACGTCAACCCCCCCCCATCAGTAAACTAGGACATCCCCAGCACTCCCCCCCCCCTCCCTCAAATCTTGATGAGTGGATGGGTAACAGAAAATTCACTCCAGGGATCATTCCAGTTGCACTACTGGATGTGGGCCTGTGAACTAACATCGGGTGGCATGGTGCCTGGGCAATTTTGTTTTTGGGCTAGGCTTGTAAATGCTCCAGGGCCATTAGCCTAGTACACACCTATGAACCTATGAACCAGTGAGCAGGTCTTTAATGCCCTTTCAAAGGCATAAAATAAGTCTCCATAGGACCCAGCAACATCTCTGGCTGCGTCCTACATGAACTCAGGCATGAGCTGTCAGCTCCTTTAGGCACCCTATTCAGCCAAAGCCTGAGCACTGTCTTCATCCCAGCTGAATGGAGGATAGCCACTGTCATCCCTCTACACAAAGGTGGAGTGTCCACTGACCCAGGCAGTTACAGGCCCATCAGCCTAACTAGCCTGATCTGCAAGGCCACGGAACGCATTATCATGGACCTTATAAACAAGAACATTGGCAACCTCCAAATGCTTGACCACACACTTTGGTTTTATCAAAGGGAGATCATGCCTGTTAAACTTGGTTGACTTCTTTGAAATACTCGTCAAAGCCATGGACGAGGGGAAGATTGTGCACACTGCCTACCTTGACCTAGCCAAAGCCTTCAACACTGTTCCCTACTTGGGCATAGTAGATAAACTCTCCCAGCTAGGCATCAACCCGTATGTTACCAGATGGGTAGCTAACTGCTCACTGATAGAACCCACTCAGTCAAAATAGGGGAAGCCACCTCTAGTAGTAGACTCTTAATGAGTAGTCTACCCCAAGGATTGGTCTTGGGGCCTCTGCTGTTTGGGATATACTTTTCTGAGGTGCAAGTCAAAACCAGTGGTCTGTGGCTGACCAAGTTTGCAGATGACTACAAGCTGGGCACTGTCTTAAATTCCCCTAGTTATGTGAACATCCTCCAAGAGGGCCTTACACAAACTAATGACTGGTGCCAGAACCATGGCATCAAACTGAATGCCAAGAAATGCGTTATTATTCCTTTTGGGGAAAATGGCATCCCCACTAATTATCACCTTAATAACAACGTAGTAAGCACTCAGTCAGTAGTGAGGGACTTGAGCACCCTGGTTGATAGTAACCTGACCTTTAACCACCACATTGCCTCCATTGCACGGAAGGCTTTCTACATGGCCCACCTTTTACCTAAGGGTATTTCTTTCAGGAACAAGGAGGTCATAACATCCCTGTACTACTCCCTTTTCAGACCCATTATCGAATACAATGCCCTCTTCAGCATGAACCTTGCCAAGCACATGCAGCAGTTGGAGAGACCACAGAGGTTCCTGACCAGGAAAATCCAGGGTCTCAAACACCTATCCTATACAGATAGGCTAAAAGCCCTGTCCATTTACTCAGTCTCATACAGACTGCTTAGCGGTGATCTGTGTCTGGCATACAAGGCCATCTCAGACCCAGCTTTGATGGAATTGCTGCATATCCGTAAGTCAAACTCCACTTGTGCAACCCACACACAAGGCCTCAACCTGGTCTGTGACATTTAATAGAACTTGTTGGTGGGATAGATTTGTGTCCCAAAGACTACCACATCTGTGGAATAAACTTTGTCTGTGTCAAGTGGAGTACCTTACTAGCCCCCTTTAAGAAGAACCTGAACGACTGGATGGGAAACAGAAAATCCACCCCTGGGATCCCACTTGTTTGTCTGCTGAACAGGGGAAACAGATGCTGACTTTGTGGGAACATGGGCAAAATTCTTGGGTAGGCTTACAAGCCTCTGGGCCAATAGCCTAGTATCATCCTATGAACCAATGAACCTATATATACACAATGTACATTTACATAAGTATATAATATCCTTACTCCAAGCACACATTGTACCTGTCTTGCAGCTTTTGCATTGCAGATGATGAGCGGCAGACAGTAATTGATCATTTTTATGGATCCCCTGTCCACAAGGACCTCACTGGTAAATACCTGTGCATGGACTAATGGGAAAGGTGGGTCCCAGTGTTGTAGCTCTTACAAGGTTCTCTTGGTTCATATTGTATGGTCTTTTTTTGCCAGGCACTAAAAAATTTCTTAAATACACAACTGTGTTTTGCTATTTATTGTAAAATGCTCACTCATTTCCTTTACCCTTGTTCTACCACAGTGGTGTGTCATTTGAGTTTTAAGTAATAGGTTCTGGCTGTGAAGGTAGACAATGCACAGAGGTGAGTAATATTGACTTACACGTGAAGTCTTACCTTCACTTTGTGGATAATGCTTTACTCCAACAAGAAATATTTTACTTCTGAGTTAGGGTGTGGATTGCTCAGACTGTTCTCACTTCCTCAGTCAAGTTACAGTTTGTATCAGCTTCTGTGACTACTGTTTACAGTTTCATTGCCCTCTATCTTTGACCTTGCATAGTTTTCTGACAGCTAAGTGGACCTTCTGATTTCTTGTTCTGTACTGTTGGTTGTAAAACTTCTTGTAATTTCATCATAATCCATTAATAGAGGCTACAGTTCCTGTAACATAAAGGGCTGCTTTGTGCTTTTATTGAATATGGTTTCCAGCTAAACCTTTCAAAGTTGAGGTATTTTTGTAAATGCCGTTGCATCACTGTTACAGTATTCTTTGCATAAGGGATCTCCTGCCGAGGATAGCTCAATAACCGACCGGTATCCCAAAGCCTTTAGATTTTATAGATGCCATATGTCACATTAATGCTGCATGCATAAGGCATAGGACATATAGGTGATGTACAGATGCAAACACTCGGAGCTTCTTTGCCGCCAGTTCGAAAGAACTTTTCGAATGTCAGTCTGAACACTTTTCTGCTGTGCTGGTTACCAAGCCGTCTTCAGATAAGTGCCCTGTTAGGGTTTATTCTGTCTTTTTTTTTCTTTTGTTGTACTTGTGTCCATGTCATCCAAGAAGGGAAAATGTCAGTGTGGGAGGCAGATTCCCCATCACGACCAGTGTCTTTTTTGCTTAGACATTCCCACAACCATACTCAGTGCTCTAAGGCCCTTTGTAGTTGCTTTTTTTTTTTTTTTTCCTTATCCGTATACCTTTTGTTTCACTCCAAACATCTTTATTAAATTTTCACATATCATTCCAAGATGGCCGCCGACTAGTCTAGTCCTTACTCTCTGAGCTCCTCACAGCTATTTAACTTTTGGTTTTTTTTACAACTTTATATCAACCGTTTTCCTCAAATTTTTTATACTAAAAGATTTTATAAATCTTTTTCTACGCATTTGGATTATTTTTTCTTCTGGACTTATTATCCTGGGATTTATTTTACCTCAGAACATTCTTGGTCTCTCTGCTGCTGGGACTCCTACTGCTCCAGTCTGTTCCTGGTTCCTGGTATCCTGTTGACTGCATTCCATTTCTTGGCATGGCTACAAAATCTGACTCCATGGAGACTCAGCCTACAAAGGCCAAATATACTTCAATGCTCTCTCCTGAAAAAGATTCAGGTTCAAAAAGACTGAAATCATCTAGACAACCTACAGAAACTATTAATGTAAGTAATAAAGATTTAAATGGCTCAAATTTCCTTTTAGAAGAACTAAAAATAGCATTAAAACCAATCCAAAGTGCTATACAAAACTTTTCAGAACAGTTTGCAGACTTTAGTAAATCTTTAAAGCAAATAAACGATAGTATTGTTACTATTGAAAATAAAATCTTAGCTTTGGAGGTTAAAACAGACTTATTGGAAAGTGACTTTAAATCTAGAGATAAAACTATTTCAGATTTACAAGCTAAAATATTGGATCTGGAAGCCAGGAGTCAAGAAATAACATCATTATTCGTGGTTTACCTGAATCTTATGACAATAAAAACTTGTTATCTGTGACTAAAAATATCTTTGAAACACTGTTAAATTGTGAAGCTTCTTCAAAATCTATAATTGTAGAGAGAGCACACAGAGCACTGCGTACAAAGCAAGATTCTTCCACACCAAGGTTAATTTATACTAAGTTACTAAACTTTCAAGACACTTTCCAGATCCTAGAAACTGCTAAAACAAAGAAACAATTCATATGGAAGTCTCACAAACTATCATTTTCCCAAGATCTTCCTGCACAGATCAAATTAAATAGACAAAAACTAGCCCCTATTGTGCTGACTTGATAAAGAGGGATTAGATTCGAATGGCTTATCCTAATACCTTGTCTTTCACAGCTAATGACAAAAGATTTGTATGTTCAGATCCTAAAGATGCAAAATACATTTTTCTTAAAACATTTAAAAAGCTTCCTGACACTGTATCTTAATATTCTACTGTTAAAGAACTACAATAAGGTTTGATCTTTTCATTTCTTTACTCTGACAATATTTGTGTTACATGATTTGTAATTCTGGTGTGACATAATTATATTAGCTTAAGAACTTGTCATGTAATTTACACATGATGGATTTGGTGTGACATTGTGCAGTGACAGGATATATGCTTGTTAGATTTGTGTGGATTAATAGAAGCATTTAAATTGCTGTATTTACTTTTTTCTCTTTCTCTCACATATGCTTGCTGTGTAAATAGATAATATGTTAATTTTACTACAAGCTTTTGAGTTACAGCCTTCTGTGTAAGCTAAATGATTTTGGAGGAAAAACATTCCATCTCAACATTCTAGCAAGAAAATCTTCCCCTCAGAGTTCCAGCTGATGCTCTGCATGAACATGCGCACACTACAGTCTCTCTTGAGATGGATGGTGATGTCATCATTTGTGAGGAAAGAAGGACAGTTTCAAATACACAAGTCTGCTTGTTTTCAACAAGTATTCAATAGCGCTAACTTTTTAATAGATCTGGCTATTATTTAAAGTGTTTTCTCTTCATAAATGAAGGTTGCTTTTTAAATTTAAACAGATTCATGTCACATAATATATTCAGTGACTTTTAGTGTGTCTGCATGACTTCAAAGCTGCTACTTTCATAAAGAGTGAAAATGTTTCTGGAAACAAATGAACAGGTTAGTTTTATATATTAAAATTCTAAAGGATGTGTAAAGAAATGAACATATTTTCCTATTCAGAATATTTTTTCATACAATATTTTATATTATACTGAAGTGTTTAATTTGACAAATGTTACAAAGTATACCTGTTCATATGAAAGTTTCATGTTCTTTCTATTCTCTGCTCTCTTTCTTCTCAGAGGCTGGATGTGATATTTATGATTAGTAGTTTATGTTTAAGAAAGCCTTTACTTATTTGAAAGGTTTGAAATAACTATCTTTAATATGATTAGCTGAATCTACCTGTATATATTTAAGCCCTTAGATTTACTGCATTTAGCTTGCTTGTTTCTGTTTTAATTAGATGTTCAAAATGTTTACTTTAAAAGTCTTGTCTTTTCATGCTGTTTTGCTATGTTACATCTATAGCTTAGAAGAATAGTATGGCTACATAACCTAACAGAGTCATTAGTAAAATATTCAAAAAGTAGATTTAAAATTATATGTATGCACATTGTTGTACATTCAGTCTAATATATATGATGCTGTTTAAGTTACTATTTAATAATATAATTATACTTTATTCATGTATATTAACTAGTGTTAAAAACCTTACAGCTTATAATATTTCATTTTGAATAGTTCCTGTACTACTATTATCTAGTTAATAGATGCATCTCCAGACTGAATTGTTTTTCATTTTGAGATATGGTTGCTTGGTAGTTGTTTTTTGCTTTATTTGAACTATAACTAAATACTCATTCTACAGGTATTAGTGCTTTTATCATACTAATGGTCATGTTGATTAATGAAATTATCACTAAAGTACTAAAGAAGGTTCAGTAGATAGTGCATGACTATTATCTTTAGTTCAGTAATGCTATGCTTATTTACTTATAATGTTACCAGTTGGTTTTGTTATACTTATATATGTTATCTTACATATCTTTCAGTTTTAATTGTATTACTTCTTATGATAGAGTGTTCTAGTTAAGCAGAGTGTGATTTATTTATTATTTACTTGTTTCTCTTTCTCTTGAAATACTTGAGGAAATACATTTAATCACTATAAATTTCAATTTAAGGATAGGAGCTTTAGATTAGTATTAGAAGTAGGGATTAAGCATGTTGGACGTCTTGAAATTAGTTAATTTTGTATATATTTTAGTAGTATTACTTAGACTTTATGTTATGTTAGGCTTCCTTTGAGTAATTTGTATTCTAACTTGAGGTTATTATTATCTATAATTACAATGTTTTTTATGTTCTTCTGCTCTTCCTTTATCACAGGGGATTGGTGGGTAGGCACTAGGGTTAGGATAAAGGTTATTATTATACATTTCATGGTTCTTGAAAAACCTTTTTCTTTTTTTTCAACAAATGTTATTTGATGACTTGCTTGAATACTTAAAGACTGTTTTTCTTTTATTTTTTCTTCTTCTTTTTAATGTTGTGTTGGATTTGCACCTTGAGTTCACTTTTATAGCATCAATAATGATTATACTTGTAGAATATGCCTGTTGACATAATTTTAGATTCTTGGAATGTTAGAGGCATTCAAGATAAAGCGAAAAAGTCACTATTATTTCATATGATCTTTAAATCACAGGCGAACATTTGTTTTATTCAAGAGACCCATATTTCACGTATTGATTGGAATAAAGAGTTAAAAATGGATCAAAAGATTATAGCTTCAGGTGACTCATCTAACTCCAGAGGTGTAGCTATAATCATTAAACAAAAATTCATTGGGAATATTATTGATGAGAAATTTGATGATGAGGGGAGGTGGTGCTTATTTACCACTTCTATTGCTGGTTTGAACAAACCCTTATTAATTTTAAATCTATATGGCCCATGTAATTCACAACATTTGTTCATTTTAAAATTTACAATATTCTTGCATCCTATAAGGATCATCATATTATAGTGGGTGGTGACTGGAATGCAGTTATAAACCCTGTAATTGATCGTTCGCTCCACTGTCACCTATAATCTTCAATCTACTCTGGCTATAAATGATTTGATGACAGAATATAATTTAATAGATCCCCTCTGCACTGTTAAAAGTATAAACAAGAATGATATATATACTTATTATTCTAAGTGCTATCATTCGTGGTCCAGATTAGACTTCTTTCTAATTTCAGATTACATTTCAAAATATATTGTGGACTTTACTACAGAACCCAGATTCTTTTCGGATCACTCAAGAATTTCACTAAAATTGAACATAAAACCCAATATCAAAAATAAAACTATGTTTAATAAGTGGACCTTAAATAATAACTTATTGTCAAATGAAGATATTTGCAAACAAGCTTCAGAAATCCTAAATGAAATGGTGAATAGTCTTGAATCATCTGACATTCCTTATGACATACAATGGGCTGCATGTAAAGCAAGATTAAGAGGTTTATTTATTAGTAAAGCTGCTTTTTCAAAAACAATACTTTAAGAAAGAGGAATTCTTAAAATCAAGAATTTCTTCGTTGGAAAATCATCTTTGTCTGAACTATGATGCTACTTTAGAAAAACAAATTTTGATTGTCAGAAAGATTTAATTCTGCTTCACCAAAATAACCTCTCCTTAGCTGAACAAAAGCTACTTGCTTCATATTCAGAGTGGGCCCAGGTTCCATCTAAATTGTTAGCGAGAATTATTAAAGTTAACTTCAGAAATCCAAATATTACATCTTTATCTTATAATAACAGATTATATAATACTGATGAAGAGATTATTCAACTTTTCACCTCTCTTTACACTGAGTTATATTCAGGTTCTTCTAATTCTGTTAAAGATAATCACTCAAAATTCTTTTTAGACTCTTTGCAGTTCCCTAAACTTAATGATAATCAGCAAAAACTACTTTCTACCCCTATATCGGTACAAGAAATCTCTGATTCAATAGATAATCTTAAATTGGGTAAATCTCCGGGACTTGATGGTTTTACTCCAGAATTTTCAAAACTTTCAAATTGGTAGTTCTTCCCTTTCTATTTAAAGTTTACAATCACATAAGAGTTAATGATATCTCAGATATTCATTGGAACACATCCAAAACCATTCTAATTCTAAATAAATAAAGATAAATCTGACCCAGTAAATTATAGACCCATTTCTTTAATTAACGTGGATATTAAGATTCTGTCATCTATTCTGGCTAACAGATTGAAACAGATTTTACCCTCAATTATCTCGTCAGATCAATCAGGTTTTATGTCTCAGAGACATGCTTGGGATAATACTCTATCTTTAGAGACTATACTTCATTTCATTAAGAAAAATCCAAACCCTATATATGCTTTGATTATAGATGCATCAAATGCCTTTGACAGAGTATGTTGGAACTTTCTATTTCAAACTATGTTATGTTTTAATATTCTCTTATTCTTTATAAATTTTTTAAAAGTTTTATACAAGAATATGTTTACTAGACTATACATTAATGGTCAATTTTCTGCTCCGATAAAGATCACTAAAGGAACAAGACAAGGTTGTCCATTGTCCCCTTTTCTTTTCAACATTTATTTAGAACCTTTGCTATTGTTTATTACTCAAAATACTTTTCATAACATCCCTAGAATTCTTAATACTAATATTCATTTCTCTGCTTTTTGGATGATTTAGTAATCTACTTTCAAACTCCATTATCTGATTACAGAAAAATAATGAATTCTATTGATTATTTTTCTTTGGTTTCCAACTATCTTTTAAATTCTACAAAACTCATATTTTTCCCTTAAATCATTTAGCACACAAATCTTTTTTGTTTCCAGGCGATCATTTTCAGTTTACTTATAATATAAAATATTTAGGAATCAATTTAGAACACAATAATAGATCTTCCTTTCAAAATAATATTAATAAATTATGGAACTCTATATTGTCTGATATGGACAGATGGAAGCATCTAAACCTTTCATTTCTTTCAAGGGT
The DNA here is from genome assembly GCF_019279795.1 of Protopterus annectens. NCBI lineage: Eukaryota > Metazoa > Chordata > Ceratodontiformes > Protopteridae > Protopterus > Protopterus annectens. The sequence goes on from NC_056746.1 coordinate 1,121,734,879, forward strand.
GGCCATTATTAAAATGAATATTCTGCCTAAATTTCTTTACCAATTCTCATCATCTGATCAGATAATTTCAAAAAAAATTTTTGAGTCTGTAAATAAAGCTTTGGCAAAATTCATATGGTTCCCTAAATCTGTTAGAATTTCCTATTCTAGATTGGCATTTTCGAAGGACAAGGGAGGTTTGGGTTTACCTAATCTTTATCTCTATTATTTGATTGTCTCATCCAATAAGCTTCTTACTATCTCTAAATTCAATAACACTTCTTATCCAAATCACTCTTTATGGATAAAATTATGGTATAATTATGTCTTTTCTAATAATTTAAATCCTGAAGCTATTCCCTTTATCTCTCTGGATAGTTTATTTATTAAAAATATATCTACAGTATTTAAACAAAAGATTAGAGATTTCCAAACCTTACTCAAAATGTGTAAACTAGAAAAGATCTCGCACCATGTTCAGCCAATTCATCTAAACCCAAATATATTATTGGACAATAAACTTTTGAACTTAACAAACTATCCTTTAATTAAAAATCTAAAAGTAGGAGATGTTTTGAAATATCTTGACTTGCCTTTATCTGACTGGCATAAGTTATTGAAAGTAAACTGGAATTACTCACCAATTCTTACACAACTAAGAGCAATAATTAAAAACAAATTTGTATGTCTGGTCCCCATAGACTCACAATTGAAAAACCTTAACACGATTATCAAAATACTTTCATCATCTGATAAAATGCTCTCAAACTCATATAAATTAATTAATTCTTTAATGATGGACCACAACTGTCTTTTATCTAATATTTGGTTGAATTATAATTCCCAATTGTCAGAATCTCAGAAAGTCCTGGCTATTAGACACACTAAGGAATTTATCCCCTTTAAAAAATTAGCATACACACAATGATTAATAATGATGCCTACTTTACCCCAATCAAATTAAACAAATTTAACCCAAATAAGTCCCCTTCGTGTTCATGCTGTTCTCATCCCCAAGCAGACCTCCTTCATATTCTATGGTATTGTCATTTTTCTCACAGATTGTGGACATCTTTGAAAGTCAGACTGCAGAAAATGGGATATCAAAAATCCACGTTGACGTGGGAATTTGCTATTCTACATATTCCATTGATTCATCTTTCAAAAGTTGATATTCATGTTATCATTTTTATTTGCTCATTACTAAAACTTTATATAATACAAAATTGGATTGATCGTTCTAAATTAAAATGGGTTACTTTCCAGAAAATGGCTTTTAAATTTATTGATGCTCAAAGATACTTAGGTGGGAGTCCAATAAAAAAGCTATTAGAAAGGTTGTGTTAGAAAAGGTTCTAAACATATTAAATAGTTAATGTTAAATATTTTTTTTTTTTTTCTCTCAGGTTGCCTAACTTGTATATAGTGTACATATGGTGTATGTTTTATTTCTAAATAATTTATCAAAATCTCATGAAGGTTGTTATCACTAGATGAATTTTTATATGTTCATTTATGCCTTCTTGTTATGTATAATCTTTTAATTGTCTTGCTATTCATATAATTAATAAAAAAATTTTTGAGAAAAAAAAAATTAAATTTTCACATATGACAAAGACAATCTTACATTTATATAAATGAAAAACATACAAAATGATACCACTTTAGGTGCAACAGTATACATGATAGACACCATTGAAACAAATGCAGTTGCAAACATTATACATTACTTATTCATTGTCAGTTAAGCATTATATGGCTCATTCAAATCCTGCCTGCTGTGCATGTATTGGTACCACAATTCCATTTTTCCTATGTAGTTTGCTGCTTCCCTTTTCTAAAGATCCCAATTCCATTTGTTTTATCTCTGTTACTGTAGTCACTACTTCTAGTAAACTTTGTCTAGACTTTGATTTCCATTTTCTAGTAATTGCTTTTTTTGGCAGCCACCATAATTAGACTTGGCAACTTTAGTATGTCAAGGCAGTTCCGATTCTGTAGCAGAACCCAAAAAATCATCGCCCCAGTCAGTCTAATCTGCCCACCCAGCATCTCTGACAGAGTAGTCTGCAGGGGATCCCTAAAGTCTGCCAGCTCACTACACTCCCAAAAAATCCTTATCCATATACCTTGGGAACCAACAACATAAGCCTCTGGCCCAGGGTGCTGTGGCAAAATCCTCCCATCCCAAGGGTTAGCCTTCTGACAAGAAGGCCAAAAAGCTTAAGCCTGATCTGGTTGCTGTCCAGCCTCCACTGGATGTCTCTCTAGATGGTAGTAAGCACCCTGAAGACTAACTGGTGCTTGCCTCTTACTCCTCTGCTGCAACCATGTTGGAGGTCAGCATGGATCTGAATTTTTGTACATCCTCTGAGGCTTTTCCATCATCAGTTCTGGATATTGATGGTGAACCTTGGCTGATTATTTCTAAGGGGGTGAGGAGCTTTCCTCAGATTTTGGTAAGGGAAGATATTCCAACCACGATTATGGAATCTTGCCAAGGGTCTGAACCACCAAGAGTCTTTTAGACTGACGTCCTGATCAATTAAAAAATATGCACATTACCCCTGTTAAAGATCCCCATCGTGAATAGCAGGATTTTACTCCAGGTCTCTTCAATGCTTTACTGGCTTTAAAGCCTCCTCAAAGGGTCTTCCACCCCTGTTAAGATGCCTAGGGGAACTTAATTTCCTCAGAAGATGACTTGGATTCTAGGGAGAAATCCCTAGTTTACTCCTCTCTCATTCCTTTCCATCTAGACTGCTGTTCTGAGGAAGAGGATTATTTGAGCCAGAGTCCCCCCTTGGAATAATTGTCCTTTGGGGATAGTATTGCTCATGTGATGGAGTACTTTAAATGGGATTGCTTCCAGGTCTCTGACATTCAAAAAAGGTGGTATGAGCTTTTACAGATGGAGTCTCCTAAGCCGTCTGCTGTTCCTTCTGTTTTAGCAGCCCTTTTGAACACCTTATCTGCTGCCTGTTTAACTCCTGATTCTTAATCCCCAGCTCCTAAGAAACCTGACCGGTTCTGCAAGGTGATTGAGGATTGTAAATTTTTGTTTAAGTGCAATTCTGCTGATCCTTCAGTGGCTTCATTTTCCTCTGATAAGCCTTTTGAGCTCTTGCCATCTATTAAGCTCCTTCAATCAGATGAGGATAGTTGAGCTGTGGAGAGGTTGGGAAAGAAAGTATATACAGCTGCCACCCTCTTTTTTAGGGCTAATTAATTACCAAACCCACTCGAACAGGTATGTTTTGGCCCTTCATTCTGAGGTAGCTTCAGTGGCCTCTGACTTTCCTGATTGTGAAGGGAAGACTTCAGCTCTTTCCCTCCTTGGATTCACTTCCCATGTCACCCGTCACTCCGTAAAATGCAACTATGATGCTGCTGATGCCTCTTCCTGGGCTGCTGCTCTTGGCTTTGTCATGAGGTGTTATTCTTGTGGCTATGTCTACAGGCTTTGCCTGATGATCATAGGATATTACTAGGCTAATGGCCCTGGTGCCCTTACAAGCCTAGCTACGAGTTTATCCCAAAAAAAGAAACTTCAATCAGCAGCTGTCCCCCCCTGTCAGTGAGGGACACAGGCGGAACCCCTGGGACAGATTTACGGTATCCCAGCCACTCATCAAGGTTGCGCTTGAAGAGGGTCAGCAACGTACTTTGTTTGATGTGTATGGGGAGTCTATTCCAGAGATGTCGCATCCTGTGGGAGACAAACCTGTGTCTCAAGCAGGTTTTGTTAATGTCACATATTAGATTTAGGCCTTTCAGTCGGGTAATGCACGAGGAGTTAGACTTATGGATATGAAGCATCTCTAGTAGGGCAGGGTCTGAGATTGCCTTGTAGGTGAGACACAGATCACCTCTGAGCAAATCTGTATGATATACAGTAGAGGTGATAGTGATTGAGCCTGTCCACACATTGGAGTGTTGTTGAGACCATGGATTCTTCTTTTTTCAGGTATTTCTGTGACCCTTCAGTTGGTGGGTGGTACACATACCAAGCAGGGGGTTTTACTCAATTATTAGCCTAATGAGGAGGGGAGAGAAGAGAGAGTAACCTGGTTGCTGTTGATGTAGTAATCAATAGGGACTGTGTTTTTGCTGAATGGCATGATAATACATTTTTTTTTGCATTTACCTTAAGGCCATGACTTTTCTTCTACCCATCACAACTAGTGACAGGTCTGGCCACCCACCTGATGATGTTAAAGCCAAGCTTTTGGAGGCCCCTCTAGATAGTAAAAATCTTTTTTGGGACAGCTGCTGCTGACCTGTTTTAAGTCCCTTCTAGATAAGGATAAGGCCTTGCAGAACTGAAACATATTTTGTCTCCTATCCCTAAATTCCAGAGGGATTACCTGTGTTTGTCTCTTTCACTTTCTCACAGACCCCTCACTCTTAAAAAGGTAAAGGGATGTAAGTGTATTCTTCCTGCTCTCCCCTCACTCTTTCATCTCATCTTTCCAAGCCTTTTCAGGATAATCATGTCTCCATTTGATATTTGAACTCCTCTTCTCCTCGACCAGGTCTCCCTGTCTGTCCACCTTTCTCTCTTCCTTCCAAAGTGGTATCAAATTATCTGGGACTCTTGGGTGCTGTCAGTAACTTGTTAGGTGCATTTCATGATTTGGAATCCACACACACACACACACACACACACACACACACACACACACACACACACACACACTTCTCTGGCATTCCATAGCCTCCTTAGGGAACAGCTTTTTCATTTTCCAGAGGTTTTGCAGTCCCTTTTGGATCAGGGCACAATTCAGCTTGTTCCACCCTCCCAGTTGGGAAAGGGGTTTTACTCCAGAGTGTTTTTGGTTCCTCGAAAGGATGGTACCTGGAGACCCATTCTTGATCTTTTGTTGTTCAACACCTTTCTTCAAACCTTGTTTCCCTTTCTTCTTCCCAAGGCCTTCATGGTTTCTCTTGACCTCAAGGATACCTTCCTTCACATCCCCATTTACCTTCTGTTAGGAAATTTTTATGTTTCTCTGTTTGTTCTTCTCATTTTCAGTCCTCTGCTTGTTCTTATTTTCAGTTCTCCTGCTTTGCCCTTTAGCCTTTTATCTGCCTCAAGGGTATTCAACAAGTGCCTTGCTCCTGTCATTACTTTTGCATACATGGAGGGATACAGACTTTCTCCTATCTGGGCAATCTACTTTTTCGGGCTCCCTCTCCTAGCAGTCCATTGCAAGATCTCCACTTTACCACTTGTCTTATGCAAAGTCTGGGGTTCACCATACACCTCAAGAATTCTGTTATGACACTCTCTCTGGATCATATTTTCCTGGGGTGCTGCCTTCAGACTCTTCCCATGTTGGCTTCTCTTCCTTTTACAAATGTTTTGTTTCAGACAACCTTGTTCCAGTCTGTCCTTCATCTGTCCTGTCTTATGGACAGGGAGTTTCTCTGTGTTCTGGAGTTTACGGCCTCCACTGTTCTCATGCTTCCTGTCACCAGGCTACATATGCGAACGCTACAGCTGTACCTCAAATCACTGAGGCTTCAACACTGCCACCCTTCTGAGTCCCCTGTTCCTTTTCTTCCTTGTCTCAAACTTGAGTTTCAGTTGTGGAGTCAACATCTGTTTCACAACCCTGGGCTTCTCTAGATGCCTCAGACTTGAGGTGGGGGCCTGCTAAAGGTCTAGGGTCTCTGGTCTCCTCATCAGAGGTCAGATCATGTCAGTGTAAAAGAGGTGAGAGCTCTACTTCTGGCTTTGCAAGATTTTCACCCCCCTTTCCACCCCAGATCCCTCAAAGTCTTCATGGACAATACCATTGTGATGTGTTACATCAACAAGTAGGGGTGCACCAGGCCTTACTTCTTTGCAGACTAGCTGTCAAGTATCAGGTGACTATAAAGGCAGTCTACATTCCTTCAGAGTGCAATCTAGTACAGACTCATTGAGCAGGTCCAGAACACAGGCTCACAAATGGATGTTTCACAAAGATGTGTTTTTGGACATAGTCCACCTGTGGGTATTCCTCAGGATGATCTTTTTGCTTCCTCTCTGAACAGGCAACTTGTTCTTTTCTGTTCCAGAGTACCAGGTCATCTGGCTTACAAAGTGGATGCCCTGTCTTTTCCTTGAATGGGAATGCTTCTATATACCCTTCCTCCCACTTCCTCTGTTGCCTCGATTTCTGCACAGAATCAGGCAGAACTCTTCCAAAATCTTGCTTGTAACTCCGTTTTGGCTCAGACAGCATTAGTTCCCCCTTCTTTATCATTTTGCCATGGGCCATCAACACCAGTTACCTCACTGGATGAATGTTTTCACACAAAACAGGGGAACTCTTATATATCCTCACCTGTCAACTCTTCAAATGAAACTGTGGGTAATAGGGTTTTGATTCCTTTTTGGCGCCTGTAATCTGAGGACATTCTCTGGGTTTTGCAGGAGGCCAGTATACCCACTACTAGAAAACCATGCATGTCCAAATGGAAGAGATTTTCTGTTTGGTGCCTCGGTTAGCATCAGGATCTGCTGTTGGTGGGGTTTCCTCTGGTTCTTTCTTATTTTTGTGAGCTGCTCTATGCTGGGTCAGCATATTCTTCAGTTAAAGCTCCCTTTTCAGCAATTTCTGCTTGTCTTGCCCTTAATTCCTTCTTTGGCCTCTCTTTTTCTGGTCAATCAATTTCTTAAAGTCATTCTTCATATCAAGCCTGCCATAAAGCCTATTCTAACTTCTTGGAACCTCAATTTTGTACTTGAAAAATTGACTGTCTCCTTTTAAACCTGCTAGTTCAGCTTCTTTTCATCATTATACTTGGAAGACTGTTCTTCTGTTAGACCTCACTTCAGCCAAGAGAGTGTCTGAACTTCAGGCTCTCATGGCTATTCCTCCTTTTTTAGTTTGTCAGAGACTGGGTGCCTCTTTGGACTAAGCCTTCTTTTATGCCCATGGTGGTTAATGAGCTGTCCCTGAATCAGGCTAATCACCTACCTTCATTTTTGTCTTTTCCACAGTCTGCTAGTGAAAAGGTTCTTCAAACCTTGGATCTACATAGACAGCTTGGGTATTATTTGGATAAAATAAAGACAGTTTTGTAAGTCTGTGCAACTTTTTGTTTCTTTTCATCTCAGGAATTTGGGTTTGGCTGTTTCCAAGCAAACTATCATCCTGAATTTCTAAGGTCATTTCTTTTTGTTATTCCTTTCATGGCAAGTGCTTTTCTTTATCTGTAAAGTCACATTCTACTATGTGCTTGCCTACTTTTGGGGCCTTTTTCAAGGTTTTGGACATCAGTTCCATCCTGGAGGTTGCTGCTTGGCTCTCTGTTCGTACTTTCAGTAAACATAATCTGGATGTTGTTTCCAGGGCTGGGACAATTTTTGCCAGGGCTATATCGTGGGGGATTTGTTGAAGGCTGTTCTGTGCCTTCCTCCTCTCAGCTTTCTTAGCTCTTGTACTCTCCCCTTGTATAAAGAATATTGCAATAGTGATATGGAAGGCTGTAGTACAGTTGTGTGAAATCTTACTATAACAGCAGATGTCCTTCTCTTCACTGTTTGCAGTATTCAGTCCCTATCTCCTTCCTCCTGTTTCCTAGCTCTTGCCCCTGTGCTTTTATTGTCCTCCTGGCTGAGGGACCCTTGCTTTCTTTTTCCTTCTGTCTCTTTGTCCCTGAGGGTATTCTTTTCCTCCTGGGGCAATTAAGTTTTGAATGTTTGCAAACGTACGTCAACTTGCGCGTTGTGTAGGGAGCATTAGTGTGATGTATGGCTCCTATAAATTCTAAAGGCTTTGGTATGCTGGCAAAAGGTTGAGCTATGGGATTCCTTATGCAAAGAATACTGCAACAGTGAAAAGAAGAATATCCACTGTTTTATGGTAAGATTTTACACAGCTGTACTTTCTGTAGTCAGTATCCAGTAGCCTTCCTGTCTCAGTTACTAGAAGCAGTAGCTGCAGTGAACAATCTGACTTACATCAGTTGTTTTACTTGTATGCATGATTTTTTTATGTACTGTGTAAACATGCAGGAAATCTGTAGTAAATACTGTTAAGTTTATAAGTGAAAATTTTAAAATGAAGAAAAAAATATGTTGGAAATTGACATTGCAAATATGGTAATTACTAAGGGAAAATGAGGTAGACTTAATTGTTGTTTCTTACATTGTTCACAGGTGTGTTTCGGGAGCTGAAAGAGAAACTTCAGAGTGCACTCCACTCAGCTGAAGTCATTTCATCACTTAAGATTATGAACATGAACCAATAGAGGTTTCATCAACAGCTACGATCGGCTTGCTTAACAACTTGAGGGCTGCTGTGGTGGTAATGCAACAATGAGGATTCAGTAAGCACCACTTGGGGGCTGTGGGAGAGTGAATTAAACATCTGACCTTGATGAAGGACTAGACACTGGATTTTTCTTTCACTCTGACTAATATTCTGAATTGCACCACTAGTGAGTGAGAGGTTGGACTTTGTGGCTAAGCCTTCTCCTCTGCTGCTGAATGAGAGAGGAATATACGAGGGCAGAAGTTATCTGCTTAACAAAGCTTTTTGCTAATGTAGCATAAGTGTGTAGAAGTACTATTTGCTATGGACCACAAACTTCTGTATTTGGAGGTTTGTGCAGGAGGTTTGGCAGCTCTTAAGGAAATGTACCAGTGGACAGTGTACATTTAAATCCAGTCTTCATCCAGGATGTTGCTCTTGGAGTTGTGTTTTGAGGTGGAACCCTCACAGATCCTAAACTACTTGAGGCCTCTTTGTGGGATGACAGTCATTTCTAACAGTTGCAGTGTCGTCTTTGAAGGTGGTTTGACTTCTTTTCCTCAGAGCATCCAAAGTGACTGATTTTTAATAGTCTTTTTTGCAACCTGCCAGCCTCTACTTCCTAACATTTGTGTACCATTTCTGGCTTGATGACTGACTGTGGTACCTCTGTGCTGAAATACTGATTTTTGTAGGATGTCTGTATTATAAAATTTGGTACAGGTTGAAAAAGCAGAAATGCTGAGTGCAGCTCAAGGTATTAGGCATTCTTTACAGGGTGAATCTGCATGACAGCTGTATAATACAAAGTGTTTCAACATGAGAAACTGTGTGCATGTCTTGAATAAGCATTGCATTTTATCTATATGTACATCCTGCCATTGTGTGACGTGGTTGTATTTGGCTAACAGCAGACAGCCCATTGTATACTCTGAGTAGAGTGATTTGGTTCCCATGGTCATTTTGCGAGTCATAGTGATTGTTCTGCTGCAGTTTATTTGACACTTTTTACTGAAGTGCCCAGAATCCTGCACTACTTGTTGCTGTACTACATCAGACCAAAGAAGTTACCACCACAATGGGACAAAAGGCATTTTGCTTCGCTTTCTTTTGCAGATCACTGCTGACAGTGGGACTTGTTCTTTGTTATTACTGTTTCTCAATTGGAATAATCTTCTACAACAGATGGCTCATGAAGGTAAATTTTTATTGGGGAATGGGGACGTTTGGTACTGAAAAGTGTCATCATATCCAAATGTAATGTTCACACATTAATGTAGCATTTCTGTCCTCTGCTCTTCCATTTTAACTCACTCCAAATTTGAGAAGTCACTACACTAGAACAATGAAAAGGTTTCAAGGACTGCGTATGCAGATTTTTTTGAATCTTTTCTCTTGAATATTGTAGAGCAGGATTTGATAGTACAGTTGATCTTATGGATAAAAGGCCCCTGTCAGGGATTCTGCATTTTGCAGGTTGTGATAAATTCTGGAATTTCTTGCTCAGAAACATTAGCACTTTGTGGTGTTTAACCGGGACAAATATAGGTTCGTGCGCCACTGAAGTGTTTTGTGTGACACTGTCTTTGTGTTTTTTTAAGTATAAGTTCCTTTTGGAACAGAACAGTCAAAATGTTGCCATATATATAGTCTCCCCCTTTTATTTTCTAAGGTAATCTATAATAGTTTTCCTTTGCTGAGGTGTCCTCTTACAAGCATGTGGCCTGCTAATTTTATTGTTCTTTGAAAATTTTCTGAAGTTGCATTTTTAGTATATAGCTGTAGTATAGTCACGTCATATTGGCAATCTATTCCTAAGTGTACCACACTTGACTGGGCTTTTGGAAGCACTCTGATACTCCTTGCAGTTTTTAGGAAATCTGATAACTAATGAAATGTGCTGTCAAAGAAGCTACAGCTTGAACTTATATTTCACAGTGAATGGGAAAAGTACTGTTTAAGTAATATAAAAGCTTGGTTATTTGGAGATTTGCACTGCCCATTTTGTCATTTTCTACCATTCTGAAAGACTGGAGACTGTTACCTCTTCAAGCCTTGCCAGATAATTTTTCTTCTGTTTTTTTTTCCCTGCCTGATTTCTCCTTATGTTTATCCTTGCAGCATCTTGATCAAAGTTGCTGTAGTTCTCCTTCATGCCCCAAAGCCAGACACACCACTTTCAAATAGTACTTATTTTTGCACCACCTCTGTTCTGAAATAACATGCTTGTCTGAACCTGTATTCTCACTTGTTCACCTTCACATAAACATGTCATACTCGCATTTTATTCAAGCTCACAAGGTAGGTCGTTGACATATTCATATTGTTTGACTAATTTCCAGGCTAACAGTGCATGTTTTGCAGTCCTAACTTCTCCCCCTTAACACACAACCATTTTTTTTTGCTGTTATGCAGAGGCATCAGTATACCGTACAATAGTCAATGTACAAATACTTTCTATAGTAATAAATGCTGTTTACATCAAAACACATACCTCACTTATATGCCGTTTGTTTTTCTATTACACAGTATAGAGAATTATAAGCGAGTTGTTGATCATAACCTGCTTGTGTTCGAGACATAGATGCCAAGAAATTCACTCTGAGAGCGAAGCTAGTTATAGAAAAAAAAATTGCGATGTGTTTTGCCAGTTTTGAAAGCCGTAAAGCACTCAGTCTTTTATGTTTACACTCCCTTTCCATACTTTTCAACTGCCAAGATTTTTGCCTGATATTTTTGGTCTGTTCCTCATAAAATTTGTGTTTTTCTTTTAAATCACCGAGTATTGAAGGCACTAAATAATGCCATCCATTTAAGTTTCAGACCTTGTATCCTTTCAGAAAATGCAGGCCAACCCAAATGCTGTTCTATCAACTTTCTAAGTTTATAAGAGGAAGTTGGGGACCCATTAACAGCGCAAACAGCAGGGAGAAGGAAACAGCTGTCATCGTTTGCTGGTCAGTACTGGCAGATTTGACTACTTTGCTTGAGACCTGACCTTAAGTTAAGCAGGGGGTGCTTAAAATTTGTAAAGGTTGGGCTCTGCTTTATAGTAGCGCTTACTGATTTATCTTTTTGTGCATATTGGAGCATAATCACTGCTTTCCATGGACTATATAGTGATTCTTAGCAGTTATGACTACGGTACTGAAGCGCCATTGACCTTGTGTTGTGCTGCCAGGTGTATATTATTTAGTTGAATGACTATTCAGCAAATAGACATTTGGCAAGTGCCTATTTAACAAAGCCGCTCTTCATTGAATGGCGAATTTTAACTAGGGCAAACCAGCGGTTGACCACCATCTGGAATTTGCCCTTTTCCCCACTGTAGTGCAATCTCAAAGTTGGTATATTTAGTTGGGGGGTGAGGGAGTGTAGCCCCCCTCCGGCAGGTTTTAAATTTATTTATTTATTTTTGTGTGGTCGCTCGGTTGGCCAACTGCTTGTTTGCCCTTCTTATAATTTGCTGTTTGATGAGCGGCTTTGCTAAATAGATGTTCAAATGGCTGTTCGCTGAATAGCCATAGTGATATAGACCACTGCTGCCAGTGCCAGGAAGCAATTTGTGTAGATGAACTTCATGAATTCGCAAATGAATGCTGTGAAAATAAAATGTACCAGGATTAAAAAACTGCATAAGCCACATTTTTATGTGATAGCAGTAATAATTGCTGACACTTTTTCTTGTATGCATGAGACATGTATACAGTAAACTCTCAGTTAACCGGCACCCATGGGGATTGGTAGATGCCAGATAACTGTAGATGTTCTTACATTCACCACTGCAGTATTCCTTACAAATGGGATTTCCTGCCATGAATCCGACCATCTTGTCAGTTTACCAAAGTCTACTATTGCTTTAAGGTACGCTGAATGTCACCTGCACACTCCTTGCATAGGATAGGGCATAAAGGTGAAGTTCAAGCGTATCATCCTCAGGACTTCTTTGCTGTTAGTCCAAACACTGTTTTAACTGTTGGTCTGTTACCTCCATCCACTTTTTTTTTTTTTTTTAATACCTTTTTTTTCTGTTTCTTAGTATTGCTGTGCTTGCTCCTGTTTGCTGCAGTCCTACAGTTGCATATAAGTACCCATTTCAGTTTTTGGTTACTTTTTCTGTTTGTTTTGTGCTGTTTGGGGTTAACGTCACCCAGGAAGGGTAAATGCCAGAGTGGGAGATTGATTCCCCATAAAGACCACCACAATAAGTGTCTTTTTTGCCTAGGTGCTGCTCACGACCATACGTCTTGATCAGTTCATCAGGCGTTTATCTACAAAACTCTTTGTAGTAGGCTTTATTCCCTTTCCTTGTATCTTGAGAACCAGAGTCTTAAGCTTCTTGCTGCGGATACTATGGAGGGAACTTCCTGCCCTGAGGATCAGCCATTAGGGAAGAAGAAGATGCATAAGGTAAGACCAGAATCTTCTCCTGTCCAGCCTCTGCCGGGAGTTTCTCCTGAGGTTATTATAAACACGGAGGCTCACCCGGTTGTTTTTGTCAGATTCTTCTACCGTGTCTTGTTTGGAGGCCGGTGAGGATCTGGAGGGCAGCATGTCCAATGAGGCTTTGCAGACATCTGTTTCGGGCTTTCAGAGGGAACCATGGTTGACTGTTTCCGAGGGGTCTAGAGGGATTCCACAGTTTCTCTTTCAGGAAGAAGTTCCTACTGCAGTTGTGGAATGCCATCCTGAGTTTGGGCTTCTAGGACGGATGTCACCTTGAAAAAGAAACTGAAAACTAATCATGTTTCTTCTGCTCCTAGGGATCCACAAAGTGAGTGGCAGGCATTTACTCAGGGGTTATTTAATGCTTTACTGTCGTTGACGCCTCCTCAAGGGGTTTCTGTTCCTGCTCCTCCTTGATGTTCATCGTGTTACCCTGCTGCAGTCATCACACTTGGGTTATCCTGCCGTCAGGTGGCCCCGCAGTCTGCCCGAATTCCAAAGTCTTGGTCCGGCGTCAGTTGCTGTTGCTTCTTCCCTGACGTCAGTGCGCCAGGGGTATATAAGAGGCATCCAACGACATTTTCTCCAGTCTTTCTTGCTGCACGGTGCCCGAAGCAGAAGCAGTTCGCAAGTGCCGGTCGGCCGACACCTGAGATTTTCGATTTGAATTTCAGTCCGAAGTCTTCAATAAAGCTAAGTACCCCGTTGGGGAACATTTTCTTGCCTCAGCCCGATGTCAGAAAAAGTTAACAATTGCATTTCTTGTGGGAAGCAAATATCTCATAAGGACTTCCATTCCTATTGTATTCCTTGCCTAGGCCCAGACCACGACGTCACAGGTTGTCGGTTTTGCGCTAGGTTTAATAAACGCACTATCAAATGCCGTTTTGACTTCACACGGCATTACTTTGGTAGGAAATTTAATTATATCATGCTGTCGGAGCAGCCGATGACCACAATTCATAAAAAATGCAAAGATAAGGACAGGCAGCCTAGGAATAAGCCAGACCCCAAGGCCTCAGCTGGGCCTGTCGCCGGTTCTCCGGTTTTCAGTGAGGTGCCTATGCAGCCCCTGACGACCGCAGAGCTGGAACCCCAGACAGCTGCCGACTCCCAAGCAGAGTCTACTAGGCCGATGCAGCCATCTACCGACACCGGAGCAGAATTAGACACTGGTGCAGAGGAAACACCTTCGGTTGCAGAAGGTGTCTTCAGACTGACTACACTCACCATTAAATCTTATGCTAAGCTTAAAACTCCTTTAAAACCTAAGAAAACTGTTCATCAGTCTACAGGTCAAGGCCCCATGCCCAAGAAACAGATGCTTAAGATGGCTGAAGATTTAATTACCCTTATCAGGGGTTCCCATCCCCCTTCTGGTAAAAGACCAAGACAAGAGGAGGATTATGCATCCTCTGACCAGGTTTCTCTCTCCTCAAATTCTTCTGAGAAACAGGATTACACTTTTCCACCTTATGAGGATTCTTATGCTGAAGACTCTATTCCCTCAGCATCTCCCCCTGAAGACCACTCCTTTGGGGAAACATTACATACCATGAGGGAACATTTCCACTGGGAAGGCCAGGATTACTCAGATTCTAAGAAAAGGCTCCGAGAGTTCCTTTTATTACCCCAGCACAGACCTCTTGCTATCCCTCCTGTTTTAGATATTGTGGATGATGTCTACTTGGAGTCTAGTTTAAATCCAGACTCTCTACCTCCTGCTCCAGCCAAACCAGACAGATACTACAGAGTACCTGACTCACACAAATTCCTTTATAAAAGCCCTGTAGCTGACCCAGAAACCATATCCCAGGGTCCTAAGGGAGCAAAAGCTTCTATGGCTAAAAATCCTGTGCCCTCTGAAAGAGATTCCAGAGCCCTAGATAGATGGGTAAAGAAAATATACACCTCTGCAACTCTGGCTATGAGAGCATTAAATTGCCAGTTTTACATGTTGAAATATCAACAATTCCTGATGTCTCAGTTAAAACAAAAAATGAGCACACATTCAGAACAGCCTGAATTCAAGGAAATGCAGGATCTGTTGCATGCAGCTGAACAGGTGGGCAAGCATACTTTACAATGCGGATTTGATTCATTGGAAGCTTCCTGTAGAGCAGCTGTTACTGGCTCTGTCATTCGTAGACATGCTTGGTTAAAAGAGCAAACTCTCCCTGACCATGTTAAAGCAAAATTATTAGATGCACCTTTACAACAGGATGTATTATTTGGTGTCAAAGCAGAAGAGGTTTTAAAGAAAATGGAGGATAAGGCTAAATCTATGCAAACGGTCAAGGATTTCTTGCAGGTACAACCCCCTCGCTTCAGCAGAAATTGGCCAACAAAAAATTGGTCCTTTCCAGCTTCAGACAGATCACAGAGGGGCAAATACAGCTGTCCAAGGGGCAGAGGTCAGTCACAGGGCCCTTACAAACCTCGCCAATGGGGTTCTCTACCCAGAAAGGAGGAGAAGACAGGCCCCAAGCTAGCAGAAGGCAAACACAATGACTCTATCCTCAAACTACCAAGCAAATCTCTCCTGGCAACACCCTTGGGAGGAAAACTAGCATTTTTTACAGACAACTGGCACATTCATCACAAAAGACAAATGGGTTCTAAACATTGCCTCTCAAGGATACAGATTCCACTTTCATACCTTACCAAGGATCAAAGGAATGCCAAACCTGCCACCAAATCAATGGGTAGAGGCACAAAATCAAATTACAGCTCTCATGAACATGAGAGCCATTCAGCAGGTACCTACACAGGAGCAAGGACAAGGATTTTACTCGAGACTCTTCCTAGTTCCAAGAAAGGACAAAGCATGGATACCCATTCTGGATATTTCACTTCTGACCACCTATCTGCAAGTACCAAAATTCAAGATGCTAACACTACAGCAGCTTCTTCCCATGCTGGGCAAGAATGCTTGGCTAGTCACTTTGGACCTCAAGGAGGCATACCTGCATGTCCCTGTCAGACAAAATTGCAGAAGATACCTCCGCTTCATTGCAGGTTCAACGCATTATCAATTCCCTGCTCTGCCCTTTGGCTTATCTACTGCACCCAGGGTCTTCACAAAATGCCTGGCACCAGTAATTGCATACTGCAGACAAAGAGGAATTAAAATATACCCATATCTGGACGACTGTCTTATTCAAGCAGAAAGCAAGGACATTCTTTTACAGCACCTGGCATTTGTCAAACACCTTCTAAGTTGCCTAGGGTACACAGTAAACGAAAAGAAATCAAAACTAGAGCCCTCACAAAACATAATATTCTTGAGTGCCAGCTTGAATACAACGGCCCAGATGGCTTATCTCACGCCAGACAAACAACGACAGCTGTTTCAATATTTCAAAATAATGGCAACAAAGACCCAACTCCCTGCAAGAAAAATTCTGCAGGCCTTGGGATTCATGGCATCTTGCATACTACTAATACCATTTGCAAAACTGCATATGAGGAAATTACAATGGTACCTGAAAAGTGTATGGACTCAGCACAGCCACAGCTTGGAAACAATGATTCCACTCATTCCCTGCCTTCAACAGGAGTTTCTATGGTGGGCACAGGCATATCACCTCCAGCCACAGCTTGGAAACAATGATTCCACTCATTCCCTGCCTTCAACAGTCCAAAGGGTAGTCACCAAAAGGGCCGCCCTTCCACGCCATCGCCATATTGGCATCCAACGACATTTTCTCCAGTCTTTCTTGCTGCACGGTGCCCGAAGCAGAAGCAGTTCGCAAGTGCGGTCGGCCGACACCTGAGATTTTCGATTTGAATTTCAGTCCGAAGTCTTCAATAAAGCTAAGTACTCTGCTAGAACATTTTCTTGCCTCAGCCCGATGTCAGAAAAAGTTAACAATTGCATTTCTTGTGGGAAGCAAATATCTCATAAGGACTTCCATTCCTATTGTATTCCTTGCCTAGGCCCAGACCACGACTTCACAGGTTGTCGGTTTTGCGCTAGGTTTAATAAACGCACTATCAAATGCCGTTTTGACTTCACACGGCATTACTTTGGTAGGAAATTTAATTATATCATGCTGTCGGAGCAGCCGGTACCGCAATTCATAAAAAACGCAAAGATAAGGACAGGCAGCCTAGGAATAAGCCAGACCCCAAGGCCTCAGCTGGGCCTGTCGCCGGTTCTCCGGTTTTCAGTGAGGTGCCTATGCAGCCCCTGACGACCGCAGAGCTGGAACCCCAGACAGCTGCCGACTCCCGCAGAGTCTACTAGGGCGATGCAGCCATCTACCGACACCGGAGCAGAATTAGACACTGGTGCAGAGGAAACACCTTCGGTTGCAGAAGGTGTCTTCAGACTGACTACACTCACCATTAAATCTTATGCTAAGCTTAAAACTCCTTTAAAACCTAAGAAAACTGTTCATCAGTCTACAGGTCAAGGCCCCATGCCTAAGAAACAGATGCTTAAGATGGCTGAAGATTTAATTACCTTATCAGGGTTCCCATCCCCCTTCTGGTAAAAGACCAAGACAAGAGGAGGATTATGCATCCTCTGACCAGGTTTCTCTCTCCTCAAATTCTTCTGAGGAACAGGATTACACTTTTCCACCTTATGAGGATTCTTATGCTGAAAACTCTATTCCCTCAGCATCTCCCCCTGAAGACCACTCCTTTGGGGAAACATTACATACCATGAGGGAACATTTCCACTGGGAAGGCCAGGATTACTCAGATTCTAAGAAAAGGCTCCGAGAGTTCCTTTTATTACCCCAGCACAGACCTCTTGCTATCCCTCCTGTTTTAGATATTGTGGATGATGTCTACTTGGAGTCTAGTTTAAATCCAGACTCTCTACCTCCTGCTCCAGCCAAACCAGACAGATACTACAGAGTACCTGACTCACACAAATTCCTTTATAAAAGCCCTGTAGCTGACCCAGAAACCATATCCCAGGGTCCTAAGGGAGCAAAAGCTTCTATGGCTAAAAATTCTGTGCCCTCTGAAAGAGATTCCAGAGCCCTAGATAGATGGGGAAAGAAAATATACACCTCTGCAACTCTGGCTATGAGAGCATTAAATTGCCAGTTTTACATGTTGAAATATCAACAATTCCTGATGTCTCAGTTAAAACAAAAAATGAGCACACATTCAGAACAGCCTGAATTCAAGGAAATGCAGGATCTGTTGCATGCAGCTGAACAGGTGGGCAAGCATACTTTACAATGCGGATTTGATTCACTTGAAGCTTCCTGTAGAGCAGCTTTTACTGGCTCTGTCATTCGTAGACATGCTTGGTTAAAAGAGCAAACTCTCCCTGACCATGTTAAAGCAAAATTATTAGATGCACCTTTACAACAGGATGTATTATTTGGTGTCAAAGCAGAAGAGGTTTTAAAGAAAATGGAGGATAAGGCTAAATCTATGCTAACGGTCAAGGATTTCTTGCAGGTACAACCCCCTCGCTTCAGCAGAAATTGGCCAACAAAAAATTGGTCCTTTCCAGCTTCAGACAGATCACAGAGGGGAAAATACAGCTGCCCAAGGGGCAGAGGTCAGTCACAGGGCCCTTACAAATCTCGCCAATGGGGTTCTCTACCCAGAAAGGAGGAGAAGACAGGCCCCAAGCTAGCAGAAGGCAAACACAATGACTCTATCCTCAAACTACCAAGCAAATCTCTCCTGGCAACACCCTTGGGAGGAAAACTAGCATTTTTTACAGACAACTGGCACATCATCACAAAAGACAAATGGGTTCTAAACATTGCCTCTCAAGGATACAAATTCCACTTTCATACCTTACCAAGGATCAAAGGAATGCCAAACCTGCCACCAAATCAATGGGTAGAGGCACAAAAACAAATTACAGCTCTCATGAACATGAGAGCCATTCAGCAGGTACCTACACAGGAGCAAGGACAAGGATTTTACTCAAGACTCTTCCTAGTTCCAAGAAAGGACAAAGCATGGATACCCATTCTGGATTTTTCAATTCTGACCACCTATCTGCAAGTACCAAAATTCAAGATGCTAACACTACAGCAGCTTCTTCCCATGCTGGGCAAGAATGCTTGACTAGTCACTTTGGACCTCAAGGATGCATACCTGCATGTCCCTGTCAGACAAAATTGCAGAAGATACCTCCGCTTCATTGCAGGTTCAACGCATTATCAATTCTCTGCACTGCCCTTTGGCTTATCTATTGCACCCAGGGTCTTCACAAAATGCCTGGCACCAGTAATTGCATACTGCAGACAAAGAGAAATTCAAATATACCCATATCTGGACGACTGTCTTATTCAAGCAGAAAGCAAGGACATTCTTTTACAGCACCTGACATTTGTCAAACACCTAAGTTGCCTAGGGTACACAGTAAACGAAAAGAAATCAAAACTAGAGCCCTCACAAAACATAATATTCTTGGGTGCCAGCTTGAATACAACGGCCCAGATGGCTTATCTCGCGCCAAACAACGACAGCTGTTTCAATATTTCAAAATAATGGCAACAAAGACCCAACTCCCTGCAAGAAAAATTCTGCAGGCCTTGGGATTCATGGCATCTTGCATACTACTAATACCATTTGCAAAACTGCATATGAGGAAATTACAATGGTACCTGAAAAGTGTATGGACTCAGCACAGCCACAGCTTGGAAACAATGATTCCACTCATTAGGCATATCACCTCAGCCACAGCTTTTCCACTCATTCCCTGCCTTCAACAGGAGTTTCTATGGTGGGCACAGGCATGTCACCTCAACAAGGGTCAGCCTCTCACCTTACCCACAGCCAGGCAAACTATGACAACAGATGCATCGGACTATGCCTGGGGAGCACACATGGCAGGACAGTGCATTCAGGGCAAATGGACTACAGATCAGAGACACCTGCATATCAACCAAAAAGAAATGCTAGCAGTGCAGAATGCCCTAACAGCTTTCAAGGACCTTCTACACCCAGGACAACTACTAATAAACAAGCAAGGGGGCACACATTCCTACCCTCTATGCAGGCAAGCAATGACCTTGTGGAACACTGCACTGTCTTACCAGGTTCAATTACAAGCACAATTCCTGCCAGGAAAGAAAAACACATTGGCAGACGACCTAAACAGAAACATCATGGATCCACACGAATGGAAACTAGATCTACAAGTATTTGCAATGATAGCTCAAAAATGGGGACACCCAGACATAGATCTGTTTGCAAGCCCCCACAACCACCAACTTCATAAATTTTGCACAAGGACCTTCCATCCACTAGCTTGGAAAGTGGACGCCCTCTCATTCAGTTGGAAAACATTAACAGTGTATGCCTTCCCTCCACTGCCACTTCTAGCAAAGGTACTGCTGAAAGTCAGATTAGAGAGGCCACAAATGATTCTTGTTGCACCAGACTGGCCACGCCAACATTGGTATCCAGTTTTAAGGAACATGGCCCAGGGCCCACCATGGATTTTGCCACAAATTCCTCACCTGCTCACCCAGTAAGACAATCTGATTTTACACAACCAGCTCAAGACTTTAAACCTGGCTGCATGGCAAATTACCTAAACAACCAGCCAACACCTTTATCCAAAGCTGTTATAGATGTCATTCTGGAGGCCAGGAGGCCCAGCACCAGGAAAACCTATTCAGACAAATGGAAAAGATTTTGCGCCTGGAACAAGGCTAAAGGCCTAAATCCCCTGGAGCCGAACATTCCTCAGATTCTACAATATTTAACTGAGATGTTACACAAAGGACTTTCCTTTTCATCTATTAAGATCCATGCCTCAGCAATTTCAGCTCATTACAGCATGGATCCTCCTTTATTTTCACATCCACTCCCAAGACAGTACCTCAGAGGGGCTAAGAACTTAAGACTGTCAAGGAGAGCTCCAACACCTACTTGGGATCTAAACTTTGTCCTGGAAAAGCTTACACTGCCACCCTTTGAACCAGCTCTTTCAACTGATTTAAAATTTCTTTCATGGAAAACTGCCCTACTACTAGCAATAACCTCAGCTAGAAGAGTCTCAGAGCTACAGGCACTAATGGCAGTGGAACCTTTCCTCATTTTTCATCAAGACAGAGTTTCTCTATGAGCTAATCCTTCCTTTATGCCAAAGGTGGTATCCAATGTGGCCCTAAACCAAACCATTCACTTGCCCACCTTCTTCCCAAATCCCCAGAACAAAGGAGAAAGACTCCTGCACTCTTTGGACATTCACAGGCAATTACGTTACTACTTGGATAAAACTAAGGCTTTCAGAAAAACCGACCAGCTCTTTGTAGCCTATGCTACAGGATCCCAAGGAAAAGCTATCTCAGAACAGACCATTTCTAAATGGATAGGACATTGCATACGTTTCTGCTACACACATCATGGGAAACCAGTACCTGCTAACATTAGGTCCCACTCCACTAGGGCTACAACTACATCAGCAGCCTTTCTCAGGGGAGTGCCAACCAAGGATATTCTGGAAGCTGCTACTTGGGAGTTCAGTGCACACCTTCACCAAACACTATCACTTACCTCTTTACTCTAAGACTAGAGCTGATTTTGCCACTGCAGTTTTGCAGGGCCTACTAGCATCTTCTAACCCTGTTTGACTCCACCTCCCCTCCTTAGCTTTGGGATTCAACCCAAGTGTGATGAGATGAACATAGTACAGTTTGTACCTACCATAAATGTAGATGTTCATGTGTTCACCTCTGAACTAGCTGAATTTATCTCTACCACTTTATCCTATACTACCTCTGTGGTGTATGTATTTATGTATGTATGTGTATATATATGTATATATGTGTATATGTATGTATATATATATATATATATATATATATATATATATATATATATATATATATATATATATTGCTGACCAAGACTTTGGAATTGGCCGACTGGGACCGCCTGACGGCAGGATAACCCAAGTGTGATGACTGCAGCAGGGTGAACACTCGAACATCTACATTTATGGTAGGTACAAAACTGTACTGTCCTCTTCTTCGCCTAAAAGGCCCAGAGAATTGCATTCTTCTGAATTGGATTCTGATGATGACTCCCTTGCTTATTCTACCCAGATTCCTTTTCCTTTAGACTACAGGTCTGAGGACGAGGATTCTCATTCTCTAGATAATCCTTCTGAGGAAATTTCCTTTGGGGACATGGTCACTAGGATGATGGAATTTTTTAAGTGGGATTGTGCTCAGGTTTCAGATATCCATAAGAGGTACTATGAGTTAATGCAGATGGAATCTCCTAAACCTGCGTCTATTCCTCCTGTCTTGCCTGCTTTATTGGATGTTTTTTTCAAATGCCTGTAAAGCAGCAGATTTTCTGCCCCCTGCTCCCAAGAAGTCTGATAGGTTTTATAGGGTGCCTGAGGAGTCTTCCTTTTTGTTTAAATGTCCTGCTGCTGACCCATCTGTGGTGTCTGTAGCCTCTGATAAGCAATCTCAATTGCTTCCTTCATCCAAGTTGCTGCCTTCTGACAAGGACAGTAGAACCATGGATAGGCTGGGTAAGAAGGTTTATACTTTGGCTCCCCTAGCTTTTAGGGCTTTTGATTATCAGACCTATATCTCTAGGTATGTCTTGGCTTTTTTTTCCTCAGGCTTGTCAGATTCTTTCTGATCTTTCAGTCTCTGAGAGTAAATCTTCTGCTCTTTTCTTGCTTGGGACTTCCTCTCAGGTAGTTCGTCATTCTATCAAATGTAGTTATGATGCAGCAGATGGCTCTTCTAGGGCTGCTGCTTCTGGTTCAGTTCTGAGGAGAGATTCATAGCTTCGACTTCAACCTTTGCTTAATGATATTAAGGCTAAGTTGATGGATGCTCCTTTGGATAATACTCTTTTGTTTGGTGAAGTGACAGCTGGTTTATTTAATTCTCTTCAGGACAAGGGGAAGGCTTTACATGAGCTTAAGCATGTCTTTGTATCTCCTGTGCCTAAATTTCAGTGAAACTATCCTTCTAAGCCAGCCTTTGTTCATAGGCAGTCTCTCCCTCCTAAAGGTAAAAAGGATAGTAAACGGACTCCTCCTGCTAAGGCCACTCAGACTGCAAGGATTCTTAAGTCTTCCTTTCCTGACAAACCAGGTGCTGTCTGACTATCCACCCATTCCCAGCCACATTCCTCTCTCTTCCTCTTCCTGTTTGGCTCCGAATCACCCAAGATTCTTGGATTCTGTCAATTATTCAGCAAGGGTGCTTCATGGTCTGGATTTCCCACCCTCCTTTTATGGGCATTCCTCAGCCTTTTCTGGAACAACTTCCTTTTTTTCCCAGAAATTCTTCGTTTGTCTCTGGGTACTATTCAAGAGGTGCCTGTGTCCCAAAGAGGGAAAGGGTTTTATTCAAGAATATTTCTAGTACCGAGAAAAGAAGGTACTTGAGGATCTATTCTAGACCTGTCCCATCTAAACACCTTTCTGAAGGTGCATTAATTTTGGATGTTGTCCCTTCAGTCCCTTTTTCTTCTCTTGCTCCCTCAGGCCTTTCTGGTGTCTCTGGACCTCAAGGATGCTTAGCTCCATATTCTGATCCATCCTCTTTTCAGGAGATTTTTGGGTTTCTCTGCTTCCTGGCATTTTCAGTTTGGTGCTTTGCCCTTTGGCCTTTCTACTGCCCCAAGAGTATTCACCAAATGCTTTGCTACTGTGATTGCCTTTTGCAGGCTTCAATGGATCCATATCTTTCCTTATTTGGATGACCTACTGATTTGGGCATCTTCTCCAGAGGTCTTTTTGCAAAATCTTCCTTATACCATTTCTCTTCTTCAGAGCCTGTGGTTCACATTAAATTTCAAAAAGTCTTTCTTGACTCCTTCTCAGGATCATGTTTTTTTGGGTTGCAGGATTCAAACGGAGCCAGTGCTGGCCTCCCTGCCTTCTCCAAAGGCATTAACTCAGATTTCTTTCTTTCAAACTTTTCTTCCCCTCCATTACAGCCAGGGAGTTTCTGAGAGCCCTAGGGTTCATGGTGTCCACCATTCTGATGCTCCCTCTGGCCAAAGTCCACATGAGGAAGTTTCAGTGGTTTCTGAAGTCTGTGTGGCTTCAGCATTCGCATCCTGTAGACTTTCCTGTTCCTCTTCTGCCATGACTCAAGAAGGAACTTCTGTGGTGGATTCAGCAGTTTTCCCTGAATCCAAGGCTCCCTTTTCAGCCTTCTCTTTCTTCTCAGGGTCTGTTTCCAGACACTTCAGATGTGGGATGGGGAGCAATGTTTGGCTCCCTGAGGGTTTAGGGAGTGTGGTCACCTTGTCAGCGGAAGGAGCACATCAACATCAAAGAGATGAGGGCTCTTATGCTGGTTCTTCAGGCCTTTCATCCTCTCTTCTCTCTGGGGCCTCTCAAGGTATTCACAGACACTAGTCATGTGGTATATCAACAATTGGGGATACAGATCTTTCCGTCTTTACCAGCTTACACTATTGGTATGGGATCTGGCTATCCAATGTCGTGACTCTTCAGGCAGTTTTTCATTCCTTCAGATCAGAACATTGTAGCAGACAGTCTGAGCAGGACTTTCACTCAATCCCATGAATGGATGCTTCACAGGGATGTGTTTCTGGACATTGTTCACCAGTGGGGTACTCCTCAAGTAGAACTCTTTGCCTCACCTCTGAACAGAGGTGAACAATCACTTCCTCTGTTTTTTGCCAGAGTCCCAGGTCCTCTGATATGGAAGGTGGACGTCCTCTCATTTTCTTGGAAGGAGATGTTTCTTTATGGATTCCTTCCCCTTTCTGTAATTCCAAGATTCAATAGGATACTCCCAAAATCTTGTTGGTGACTCCATTTTGGCTGCGGCAGCACTGGTTCCCTCTACTTCTGCATCTAGCCAAGGGCAGTCATCACAAGTTACCTTACAGGGTGGATCTCCTCACACAAGACAAGGGGGTCTCTCATCCATCCCCATCTGTCCATGCTTCAACTGACACTGTGGGTGATAGGGTTTTGATCCCTCATGGACAGCTTTTTTCTTAGGACGTGCTGCAGGTCCTACAGGAGGCCAGGAAACCTACTACTAGGAAATCCTGCTTGTCTAAATGGAAGGTTTTCTATTTGGTGTCTTTCTCATGACCTGGACCCACTTTCTGTGGATGTTCCTTTGGTTCTCTGTTATTTGTGTGAGTTGCTCAATGCTGGTTTGGCCTATTCTTCTATTAAGGCCCACTTATCAGATCTTTCTACTTGTCTGCCTCTAACTCCCCTATTAGATTTTAGATTTGAGGCTAAGCAATTTCTTAAATGCGTCCTTAATGTTAGACCTCCCAGGAAGCATGTTCCTCCTCCCTGGGATCTTAATTTTGTTCTGGAAAAAATTGACTCGTGCTCCTTTTGAGCCTGCTGTTTCAGCTTCCTTGCAACATTGTTCTTAGAAGACAGTTCTTTTGTTGGCTCTTACTTCTGCCAGACTGGCGTCTGAGTTGCAAGCCCTTATGGCTTGTCCACCTTTTTTGATATTTTCTGAGGACAGAGTGTCCTTGCGTGTACTAATCCTTCTTTCATGTCCAAGGTGGTTAATGAGTTGTCACTTAATCAGTCTATTAATTTGCCTTTTTCCCCTCTCCGCAATCTGACAGTGAGAGGGGGTGCTGCATACCTTAGATGTGCATAGACAGCTCAGCTTTTATTTGGATAAAAATAAAGCTATCTTTTGACTGGTTATTTATTTCCTTTCATCCTCGGTCTTTAGGTTTGGCTGTTTCCAAGCAAGCTGTTTCCACTTGGACTTAAAAGGCTCTTTCCTTTTGTTACACTTTTCATGGCACGAGCCTTCATTCTTCTGTAAAGGCTCATTCCACTAGAGCTGTGGCTTCTTCTGGTGCTTTTTTAAAGGCTTAGATGCTAGTTCCATTCTTGAAGCTGCTACCTGCACTTCTGTGCATACCTTTACCAAACATTACCAGTTGGCCAGAGCTGGTTTTGCTGCTGCCATTCTTCATGGCTTCTTAGAGGGCTGTGTTTCTTCCTCCTCCCAAGTTTCTTGTTGAGCTTTGGCAGTCTCCCATTTGTAAGGAATACTACTGCAGCGGTGAGTGTAAGGACATAGTACAGTTTGTAAAATCTTAAAATAACGGTAGATGTCGTTGCCTTCACCGCTACAGTATTCAGTCCCCCCCTTCCTCCATCCCCCTGGTCTTTTTTCCTTCCTGGATGTGCAGGCTCTCCTTGGTTTTCCTTGGACTGCTGTTCCTACTGGGGCAATCGGTTCTGAGGATGATACGCCTGAATATCACCTTTATGCTCTACCCTA
>NC_056746.1:1121765778-1121828278 GCF_019279795.1 Protopterus annectens
CTCACTCTTTCTCTCGGTCACTGTTTTTCTTGCATCTTTGTCCAGATTTGTGGATTAAGAATTTAAAACAGTTAATTAGTATGATAGTTTGCCTCCATGTCTGTGTGTAGTCTGTTGTGTGAAGTGCTGAACTTTATGACATTTCTTAGTGTTGCTGAAGTTTTAATTTGCTTTGACTTGTGTGCAAGACAGTATGTCTTTATGAAGCCATCAGTACTCCATTCATTTATTACTGTAAGTATTTTTGAACACTAGTATCCTAATAATTTACATCATAGTTCTTAAGTAGCTTATGTTTCTATTTACTGCATTACATATTGAACTTCATTTGCTGTTTCAGCCAGTATAAAATTTGATAGGATTGGCCATTCCTTGTGAAAGTTTAAGTTTGAATGCACATGTTATTTATCTTTCTCTCCATGTGCCAACACTTGTAGTTACTTGGGGTAAAGTATACTTAACTTTTGCATGTAGCTTTCAGTTGGGTGATTTTTTTTGTTTTCTCAGGCCATATCAGTGGTTTCTTAATTTTTGTAATCTGAAAACAATGCACTGTGCTAGGATCTGAGTGCAGCACTGTTTCTAAATTACTGTAGTGGTGGTTTACATACTGTCAGAGAAAGCCCTATCATTCTCTTTTCTTCTGTCTTGTAAACTTGTAAGTTTCGGTCTTCAGATCTGTAGGTTTACTTCCATCTGTTTTGTTCATCCTCCCAGCCAGTAAAGTTTGTGCTTTGTAAATGAGTCCCCCCATCAGTGCCCATCTTAAACTCTTAATCTTAGGTTCTGCCACTTTTGTGGGAAACACTGACCATAGGATCATAGGATCACAGGAGGTTACTAGGCTAATGGCCCTGGGGCATTTACAAGCCTAGCCAAGAGTTTATCCCCAAAAAAGAAACCTCAGTCAGCACCTGTTACCCCTGTCACTGAGGGACACAGGTGGAACCCCCTAGGAAAAATTTGTGGTTTCACTTCCACTCATCAAGGTTGCTCTTGAGGGTCAGCGAGGTACTCTGTTTGACGAGTATGGGAAGTTGGTCCCAAAGACGGGGAAGCCTCTGAGAGATAAACCTGTCTCTCCAGCAGGTTTTGTTAATGTTGCATATTAGATTTAGGCCTTTCAAGTGGGTAGTGCATGAGGAATTAGACTTATGGATATGGAGCTTCTCTAGTAGTGCAGGGTCCGAGATTGCCTTGTAGGTGAGAGACAGATCATCTTTGAGCAGTCTGTATGATACTGAATAGAGTGATAGTGATTTCAGCCTCTCTGTATAGGACAGGTGTTGGGAGGCCATGGATTTTCTTTGTGAGATATTTCTGTGGCCTTTCCAGTTGGTGCAGGTGTTTGGAGAGGTACATACCAAACTAGTCGTCGTACTTGATTACTGGCCTAATGAGGGAGGAGTACAGACAGGTAACAACCTCCTTTTTTCTGTATGCAGTCCCTTTACTTATGAGATGAACCAAGTAAAAGGCTTTTCTGACCACTGCCGTTACATGGTGATTGAATGTGAGATTGTTGTCAATCTGTGTACCCAAGTCTCTCACCACAGGTTGTGTGCTTAGGGGGTTGCCGTTGATGTGGTAATCAGTAGGGGCCGTGTTTTGCTGAATGGTATGATAATACATTTTTTGTGTTTACTTAAGACCATGGCTTTGGCACCAGTCATTTGTTGCTGTGAAACCCTCTTGTAGTATGTTAACATCATTTGGGGAGTCAGTGACAGCACCCAACTTACAGTCATCCACAAACTTGGTCAGCCACAGGCCTTTTGTCTTTGCCTGGACCTCTGAGAAGTAGATATCAAACAGTAGGGGTCCCAGGACAGATTCCTGGGGAACACCACTAGTGACAGGTCTGCTGTCGGAGGTGGAGTAGCCTGTTTTAACCTTGTGGGTCCTATCAGTGAGCCAGTTGGCCATCCACCTGATGAGATGGGGATTTATGCCAAGTTGTGTTAGCTTTTTGATGATGCCCAAGTAGGGGATTGTGTCAAAGGCTTTGGCCAAGTCAAGGTAAGCTGTGTGTACTGACTTTCCCTCGTCCAGGGCCTTGGTGACAGTCTTAGAGAAGTTATCCAGGTTCAGCAGGCAAGATCTGCCCTTGATGAATCTGAACTGGGTGGGGTCAAGTGCTTGGAGATTGCCTATGTCCTTGTTTATGAGATCCATAATAATATGGTCCATGGCTTTACAGATCTTGTCAAGCTAATGGAGCGATAGTTTCCAGGGTCAGTAGAAGCACCACCTTCCTGCAAGGGGACGACAGTGGGCAGCTCTCCATTCTGCTGGAATGAAGCATGTACTTAGGCTGTGGTTGAATAGGGTGCTCAATGACGAAGCTAGTTCTTGCTGGAGTTGGTGCAGAATACAGCCTGGGATATTATGATTATGATATAGGTCCCCATGTAAGTTGTGTTCTTTGCCTTTGGTAGGACCTTTAACATTTGATCTATGGAGTTGTAAGGTGCGGGACAGGTATCGGGGATGTTGAATGGGCCTTTGAGGGGGACAGGGGGTGAGGTATGCACTGAACCTTTATGCTAGCAGTTTGGCTAAGTCAATAGGATCAGTATAAGTGGTACCATTAAGTACTAATATGGAACAAACCTGGGCTTCGACATGGAGGTTCCTGACATAACTGAAGAAGGCTTTGTGGTTTCCCTTTGATTTGAAGGCTAGTTTCGAGTCTTAATTGGCTTTGGAGGTTTTCACTAGTATTTGCTTGTTGAGCCTAAGGAGGGAGTTGTACCAATTGGAAATTTGTGCCTTTTTACCCATGGACAACAGTTTCTTCCTTTTGTTGTAAAGCCTGTTGATGGAGACTGTCCACCAGATAGGTTTGCGTTTCCTCGAGGAGCAGGTTTTAGTTCTGTTGGGTATGGCTGAGTCCATGCAGTTGTACAGGTGCTTGTATACTGCATTAGCATATTGTTCAGTGTAGTTGTTTGCATCTTCTGAGGGGGGTGGTGGTGGAGTGAAGCTACTGATACCATCTCTTAGGAGGTTGTATTCAGCTTTTGAGAAGTTTTTTAGCCTGGTTACGGCCGGGGGGTTGGGGGGGGGGTTGGGCTAGATAGACACTTTGAGTGAGACAGACCAGTAGACCGATGATCTGATGTCACACCAGCGAAGAACTTACTACGGGAGTGGTGCAGCGGTCACCCATGTTGGTGAGAATCAAGTCCAGAATGTTATCTCCCCTTGTGGGGGATGAGACAACTGGTCTAGTGCATTAGAACTGATGAAAGGAATCACTGGGTGAGTGCATTAGTGCAGGAATAGTTCACCCAGTCTATGGTGGGGTAGTTGAAGTCACTAAGGATTAGGATATTAGGGGGGTACCTTGATGGAGGCAAATGTATCCAGGTAGGGGGAGTAGGTGTCGCGAGTCATGGAATGGGAGTTTAATAGCTGGCCATAACTTGGATGGGTGTCTTGCCAACTGTCAGTTGCACCTGGAGTAGTTCTAGTGTGTTATGCTGGCAAACCAGTCTGGAGATGTGCTTGTCTTTAATGAAGATAGACACTCCACCACCCTTAGTCTTCCCAACCTCATTTTTAGGTCAGAATGTGTGGAATAAGGTATAGCCTGGTAAGGCAGGGGTGTTCTCCACAGCCTTGAACCAAGTTTCCATGACTGCACAGATGTCAGCGTCTTCCAGTGCAAGGAGAGCCTCCAGTGAGTGCATTTTCAGGTTAAGGCTCCTACCGTTAAGCAACATGAGTTCAATTTGCTTTTTAACAGATCTTTTATTTTGGAAGATTTGTCTTTGGGACATTGCCTAAAAAAAGGCACAGTGGGGAGGCAAAAGCCTTGTCCAGAATTTGGAATCCCAGGGGTGACAGTTGGAGGCTATCTCTGCAAAGCATCGCAGCCTGTCAGCCATGCCATCCCAGGCAGACCGATACTGGATCCCCTTGGAATGACACCAGAAACTAAGCCAGTTGTTGAAGTCAATTATTTTTTGTTCATATTGTGGTATTATTCTTGGTGAAGGTAGGATGCTGCTTAGGGCTAGGGTCATACCTGCCTGAGACACATACTCTGAGAGCTCAATTATGAATCTCTTCATATAGTCCAGGGAGGTTCATCTCAAGTCATTCACACCAACATGGACAATGACAAAGTCGTACTTGTACCTGTTGTGGAGAGTCTTAAGTGCATCCGTGATGTGGTGGATTATGGCACCTGACAGACAACTGACCTGTGACTTTCTTGTTGAGCCTGGTGAGGGGGACATTTATGTGTCTCACAACTGAGTCCCCAATAACTAATATGTTTGGTTTATTGTTATGCTTTATAAAACACCTTTCGGCCACCTAACCTGGACCAAAACACTAAAGGCAGAGGAGTGTCCATATTCATTAAGGATATCCACACCTCCAGGCTAGTTGCACAACATAATGCATCTGAAATGATCCAAGTGCAACTAACACTGGGCAAGACTGCAATCCAGGTTGTAGCTTGTTACAGATCTCCCACCATGCCCCAGGATTCCCACTCATCATTTCTTAAGATAGTGGAAAATATTAAGGTACAACCCAATACCTTAAATATGGGCGATTTGAACTACCCCACCATCAGCTGGAAAACTACTCGTGTACGAACTCATTCACTCAACGTTTTCTGGAATTTATAAATTTCAACGCCTTGGATCAGCTTGTCCACACCCCCACCAGGGGCAGCAGTATCCTGGTCCTGGTCATTACCAATATGGGTAACTGGTGAGCTGTTGTTGTGAATCTTTGTTCTTTCATTACAGTTAGGATCTCAGTTCCGTCCTCGGAACTGATACGGCAGTTTCCCAGCTCGCACAAGCCAAATAAACTCTCAGCTAAGATCTACCCATAATGCCCCTGTACTAGTTACTTCAGATCTCGTTTGCAGTGTTCCTAGTCAGACATGCTAGCCATCTCTCTCAAAGCTAAGTAGAAAATTTGTTAATTTTAAGACAATTTCTCTTCAAAATTATTTAATTTTTAGTCAAGTTAGCCTTTTCTTACTGTTGCCTATAACCTAAGCCTATTTCCTACCCTTTTCCTTGGTAATTTAATTTTTTAACTGTATTGGTACTGTCCCTCTCTCCTGTCTTTGACAGGCTTTGCCTTTCTACTAGTGGTATTTTTTAAAATAACATCACTGGTATTTTCTCCCTTATTTTTTCTATAGGATAGCCTTGTTGCCTTACTATGTCAGACAAAGCTAAGTTGGGATTTAAGCAGTGTGACAGCTGTGGACGTAAGATGCCTAACTCAGATTCACATGTTCGTTGTGCCTACTGATTGGGCGTGGATGATGTTAGAGTTGACTGTGACTTTTGTACCAGTTTTAGTAATTGTACACTAGCAGAATGTAATAATAAACTTATCTTAGAAGGTTTACTCAAGACACCTTTTTCGGAGGCTGTATCTAGGTCGGAGGTCTAACACCCCTCCAAAGGCCAAACAACATAAGGAAAAACTGATTACTTAAGGCACCTTTTTCAGAAGCTCTATCTGGGTCGGAGGTCTCGCCCCCTCCAAAGACCATAAAACATAAGGAAAAATGGATTACTCAAGCCACTTTTTTTCGGAGGCACCTTTTTCGGAGGCTGTATCTGGGTCTGAGGTCTCACCCCCTCCAAAGACCGGAAAACATAAGGAAGAATGGATTACTCAAGACACCTTTTTTTCTGAGGCTCTATATGGGTTGGAGTTATCGCCCCCCCCCCCTCCAAAGACCAAAAAACATAAGGACAAACCAATTACTCAAGACACCTTTTTCGGAGGCTCTATCTGGGTCTGAGGTCTCACCCCCTCCAAAGACCAAAAAAAAACATAAGGAAAAACGGATTACTCAAGGCACCCTTTTTGGAGGCTCTATCTGGGTCGGAGGTTCTCCCCTCCAAAGACCAAAAAACGTAAGGACAAACAGAGTCACTCGGTTCCTGCATATCCATCAGTTATGGAAATGAGTCGGCTCCGTGCTTCCTCAGCGCAGATCTCTTCAGCACCAGGCTTTGTGTCTTCTTCCTCAGTGCCGTCCATGATATTCACCCCTATTTTTGGCTCTGACCTCGGCGCCACTGACTTCAGTGCCATCCTTGGATCTGACATCGGCTCTGATGACTGTACCTACTTTGGCACCATCCCCAGCAATGGTGCCGACAGTTTCTTCGGCTCCATCAGCTCCAAAACTCGAATACCTGCCAAGGACAAGATACCTCCGGTGCATACTGTCTTGGTTCCGACAGCAATGTTTTC
The DNA here is from genome assembly GCF_019279795.1 of Protopterus annectens. Classification (NCBI taxonomy): domain Eukaryota; kingdom Metazoa; phylum Chordata; order Ceratodontiformes; family Protopteridae; genus Protopterus; species Protopterus annectens. The sequence goes on from NC_056746.1 coordinate 1,121,772,028, forward strand.
CCTGTCTGCACCATCCACTCTTGCTGCATCAGCTCCAGTGGAACTGATACTCTCCCGAAACGGTGCTTGGACCATCCGTACCTTGGTATCTAACCCGGTGCCTATTTTCTCGCTGGTGCCATCTATGTCCACAGCTCCGATGGCTTCCAGTTCTCTTGCTCCACTCCCAACTCTCTATTTCAGGACCCCGGGCACGGGATTAACAAGAACCCTCTTTGAAGGGGAACCCCTTCTCCGGAGTCCTCCTCAGAAGATCCCACTGGGGAGCCACCTTGGAAGAAACGGTGCAAGAGGAAGCACCTTGATGCACCGGAGGAATCTATCACCAAAGACACTGATTGTGATGAGGGGGAAGGGTCTCCACGATCTCCCCCAGATGACATCTCATTCCGAGACATTCTTGAAATCCTCAAGCAGCAGGGAGACTGGAAGTCCTATAACCCTTCTTCTGAGGAATCGGTGTTCTGCAGGCCTTACGTGCCCGGCCATCTACTTCCTGAGTTACCCCACTGGCAGATGACCTTGTTAAACTCATTGTGCAGCGTGCCTGGAAGGCCTGGACAATGTAGAACCTGTCCCACGCAGGCCAGACAAAAATGTTATCTACACCTAAAGACCAGCCCCACTGGTCCTAGCAGTTGACAGTTGATTCTATGGTCATGACAGCGGCCACCAAGAGGGAACTGGCAGAAGATAGTTCCACCATCCATCCTCCAAACAGAGAGTCCCGTACCATGGACAGACTAGGGAAACGGACCTATGCTTCAGCGACATTCGCCATTTGGTCGCTGAATTATGTGGAGCACTTTACTCGTCTCCAAAGAGACCCAATTTCTGAAATGTCTTCCTCTTTGGTGGGGTACTGTCTGATGAGGTGTGTGATACTGTCACCTTGCAGCTAGCTACCCTTGAATTCATCTCGAACCCCTCAATGTGTTTGATATCTCACTCCAGTGAGGGAGGACCTCGAGCTGCCGCATCAGGCGTTGTTATGAGATGTAATGCTTGGATGCAGTTGTGTGACTTCACAGACCCCTTTAAATCTTCCTTTGTCAATGCACCTGTCGCTGAATCTGCATTTTTGGACACACAGTACGAGACACACTTACATGTAGTGAGAAAGACGGAAAGACCTTGTCTGCTGTGGACATACGCCTTTCCAAACCCCAGAGGTGCTACTCCAGGAACCAAAAAGGAGGAAAAATGTGTTCAAGAAATCCCAAGGACCTTTTCGTGACACTCAAGGTGAACAATCCCCCCGGGGAAGAGGGGGCAACTCATATGGAAGATGTCCCTTTCAGGGTAGAGGGGGTCCGCGTAACCAGGGCACTAGAGATTCTTTCTCCGGCAGACCCTACCAGCACCCTTGAGCAGCGGCATGATTGCTTCCCTCTGGAAGCTGTCGGGGGTCGTTTTTCTCTGCATCTACCAGCCTGACATCTTATTACTACTGATGTTTGGGTGCAGAGAATAATATCCAGAGGCTACCAAATACCTTTTGACTTAACTCCCAGAACTGTCAAACAAATCCCTGATGTACTACCCAATCAGAGGGAATTAGCAGCCTTAGAGAGAGAAAAGCTGCTAAGGAAAAGAGTCATCCAACCAGTCCCACCAGACCAGACAGGATCTGGGTTTTACTCAAGGTCCTTTTTTAGTGCCAAAAATGACAGGGTACTGGAGACCAATCCTGGATCTCAGCCTATTGAACAAATTTATCAAACCTCAAAAATTCCAGATGGTCACGATACAGTCCATTCTTCCCTTCCTAGGGAGGGATAACTGGATGTGCTCTATAGACCTCCAGGATGCATACTACCACATAAAGATGGATCACCGCTCCCGGAGGTTTCCCCGCCTCCGGCTGGGAGACGATTACTACCAGTTCAGGGCACTGCCATTCGGTCTCTCAACAGCTCCCCCGAGTGTTCAAATGTATGGCAGTTGTGGTAGCTCGTCTTCGACTACAAGAATTCCAGGTGTTTCCCTATCTAGACGATTGGCTCCTTACCACTCCGACCAGGAATCTTCTAGTCCACAGCCTCTGTTACACTCAAGCTCTTGCTCTCTGCTTGGGGATTACAATCTATAAAGACAAGGAGTGGTCTTCGACACAACATCCTGTCAAGCTTCTCTTCCCCCCTCACAGGTTTTTGAAAATAAGACACCAAATCGAAGACCTTCTTCCTCAAACCTATGTACCAGCACGTCTTGTACTGCAGTTCTTGGGCTCCATGGCAGCTGCCATTACGTTAGTACCACTGGCGAGACTGCACATGAGAATCTTGCAGTGGCTGCTTTCCGCACAATCATTGCTAACTCACCCACTCAACCACATGATATGCCTTACAAACCATTGCAGGGAAGAAATGCCATGGTGGATGAAGCCACAAACGAATCTTTGGTGTCGACCTTTCTGTCTTCCCCAGCCCACTGTAACCACGGACGCTTCACTGTTAGGGTGGGGGGGCATTTCCAGGGAAAGCCTGTCCAAGGCACCTCATCCCCCGTGGAGGCCAACTTGTGCATAAATGTCCTGGAACTGAGGGCAGTTCTCTTAACGTTGCAAGTGTTCCATGCATCCCTTCCCTCGGGGACCATTGCAATTCAGTCAGACATGTCAGTCATCTGGTATATCAACAAGCAAGGCAGAACCAGGTCTTACCCCCTGTGTCGGAAGCCATGAGGATTTGGCACTGGGTGATAGTTTCCATCCGCTTTCTTATAGCAATGCACATTCCTGGGAGTTCCAACCTTATTGCAGACAATCTGAGCAGGAATATCTTGATGCCTCACGAGTGGTCCCTCAACCCTGTAACAGCAGATTGAATCTTCCAGTGCTGGGGCAAGCCTTGCTGTGACCTGTTAGTTTCTGCATTTGTAGTTTAGAGGGGAAGCAATTTTGCCCTGATTCCCCCCTTAGGGGGAACCACCGAGGGACACTCTAATGCATGATTGGCCCCCAGGTCTTCTGTATGCCTTTCCCCCGTTTCTCCTCATCCCAAAATTTCTCCAGAAAGCTCAGAGGTCGAGAAGCAAACCTCATCTGATTCACAGCCTGTGGATTCTGGATCATTCCCAGGACCTGTTATCTCATCCTCATGGACTGATTCATCCAAACCTGCACAGTCTCAAGCTCACAGCTTGGTTCCTCCACTTCCAATGATTGCCAGGCTGCCTGACATCCCATCTCCTGTTTGTGAAATTTTTCTGGCCTCACACAAACCTTCCACTTGAAAAGTTTATTCTAGTAAATGGACTAGGTACTCTGTTTGGGCCAAAGATCAGAACTTAGACCCTTTCTCTATGCCTATTCAAAAGATCCTACAATACCTGACTACTGTTTTACATGCAGGAGCCTCAGCTTCAATGATCACTGTACATTTAGCAGTTATCGCCAATTTTCGTAATGGTCTTGATAATTCTTCAATTATGTCACACTGCCTATGCAAGACCTTTTTGAAGGGAGTATTACATGTTAAACCCCCAGTCAAGCCTCCCTTAGAACCCTGGGACTTGACTCTGGTGCTTCAGTCTCTCACAGGTTCTCCCTTCGAACCCTTTGATTCATGTGATTTGAAATTTTTGTCATGGAAAACCATACTTCTAGTAGCACTTACCTCAGTGAGAAGAGTATCTGAGCTGCAGGCCTTGAGTGTCAAGAGTCCTTACTTGATCTTCAACACGGATAGGGTGTCCCTTCGTACTGACCCTTCTTTCTTGCCCAAGGTCATTTCTGGCTTTTCCATTGATCAGTCTATTGACCTGCCGGTTTTCTTCCCTCAGCATTCTAATAGAGGGGAGTACCTTTTGCACACCCTTGATGTGCATCGACAGCTTTGTTGTTATTTGGACAGGACTAAATCTTTCAGGAAAACAGATCAGTTGTTTGTGGCCTTTGCAGGACCCAGATTGGGTAAACCTGTTTTCATGGTGACTTTATCCTCTTGGCTTAGAAATGTCATTACCTTTATCTACCAACAGAATAAGCTATCCTTACCTTCCAGAATAAAGGCTCATTCTACCAGATCTATGGCTACTTTTGTAGCTTTTCATTCCACAGCCTCTGTGGATGATATATGCACAGAAGCTACATGGGCAAGACCTCATAACTATATATATCTCCTTAAAAATTGGAGTTAACTTCCAGGGGACGAGCATCTTTTGTTTCTATGGTGCTCAGGAATATCCTTCCTTAGGGCCACCCAGGATTCAAGTAGCTGGGGACTCTGTCCTATCTGTAATGAAAGAACAAAGATTTACAATATCAGATAAAGAAGTTATGTCTTACCATAATGTTCCATCTGTGTTGTAGGTCTTTGTTCATTCATTACTTCCCACCCTCCTTTCCCTTGCCTGGACTCCTGGTGTACTTTAGGAGCCTACCTGGTTAGGGTATTTGCTCAGACAGAGCCTCCTACTATCTTTTCTATTGCTACATCTTTTATCTAGGATGGGCAAACTCGATCTGGAACAACTAGGAGAGGGACATTATGGGTAGGACTGGGCTGAGGGTTTTTTTGGCTTGTGCGAGCTGGGAAATGGCCATATTGGTTCCGAGGATGGAACTGAGGTCCTAACTTTAATTAATGAACAAAGATCTACAACACAGATGGAATGTTATGGTAAAACATAACTTCTTTTTCCACGCCAGGGGTCAACTCCTCGCTGGTCAGATCTCACCACAAGCTAATCACCCTAGACATCCATATCCCACCCCCCCCCCCATTAAGGAAACCACCATCAAAAACTACACCAAAGGCAACTTTAGTCTTCTTAAGACAGAAGTGGCAAACTTCACGACACCCATACAGATGGAAAATAGAGGTATGACTGCTGAATCTTACACAAATGCACTGTATAAGCACATACACAAGTGCATGGATCGTGCCATCCCCAACAGAACCACAATGCTATGCTTCATAAAAAGGAAACCAGTCTGGTGGTCCCCTGCCATAAACAAACTCTACAACAGAAGGAAGAAGCTGTTGCAAAAAAGAGTAAAATCCCAAGTGTGGAGGAACTCCCTGGACAGACTCAGCAAGAAGTTGAGATCCCTCATAAAATCCTCCAAAGCCAGTTAGGAAAATAAAATCTCCACGGATTCCAAAGACAACCAAAAAGCATTCTACATCTATGTCGAGAATCTCAATGGCAACACTCAGATCTGCTCTGAGCTACAGCACAATGGCACTAAATATACAGAACCAACTGATATTGCCAACATCCTGGCAGATAGGTTCAGTGCTAACTTTACCCCCCCCTCTCCCCCTCTAAAGGGCCCATCTTAATACCGGAAGAATGCAAAGCCCCTGTAATCACAGATGAACAAGTAAAGACTGAACTTTCGAAAGCCAAGAACACAGCATCCATGGGACCAGACAACATCCCAGTCTGCATACTGCACGAACTACAGAACGAACTGGCACCCCACCTAAGTACCATGTTCAATCATAGCTTCATCTCTGGCTATGTGCCTACTGAATGGCGCACAGCGATGGTTATCCCACTCCACAAAGGGGGTGCCACCATGGATCCCAGAAACAAACCGCCCCATTAGCCTGATGAACCTGGTCTCCAAGGTCATGGAATGTATCCTCTTGGAGCTTATAAACAAAGACATAGGTAACCTCCAAACCCTGGACCCCACTCAGTTTGGGTTTGTAAAAGGTAGATCATGTCTACTAAACCTGATTGACTTCTTTGAAGAAGGCACTAGAGCCGTAGATGAGGGCAAGGTAGTGCACACAGCATATCTTGACCTCACCAAGGCTTTCAGTACCATCCCCCACTCTGGAATTATAGATAAACTCACTAAACTGGGCATAATTCCCTATGTCACAAGATAGGTGGCCAACTGGCTCACTGACAGAACCCACACAGTAAAGGTAGCCAATTCCACAAGTTCGACTTCAGACCAGTGATGAGTGGAGTACCACAAGGTTCGGTTCTGGGTCCTCTCCTGTTCTACTTCTCTGAAGTGCAGGCCAACACAGAATGTCTTTGGCTAACAAAGTTCTCAGATGACTGCAAACTGGGAGCCATAATAGAATCCCTTAATGATGTAGACATTCTACAAAAGGGCCTCTCGGAGACAGATGCTTGGTGTCAAAGTCATGGCCTCAAGCTCAATGCCAAGAAGTGCATTGTCATCCCCTTTGGAAAAAACTCTGTACCCATGAACTACCACATAGGAGGCAGCTCACTAAATGCTGAAAGTGTGATAAGAGACCTCGAGACACCGGTGGACAGTAGTCTGTCCTTGGATAACCACATTGCCACAGTAGTTAGGAAATCCTTCTATGTGGCACACTTCATCACAAAAGGGTACTCCTCTAGAAAAAAGGAGGTCATTGTTCCTCTCCACTCATCCCTCAGCAGACCCATTATAGAGTACAATGCCTCCTTTGGCATGTATCTCACAAGACACCTACAACAATTGGAAAGGCCACAGAAATACCTCACTAAGAGGATTACGGGCCTCAAACAGATGCCATATGCAGACCATCTAAAAAAACTCCAGCTCTACTCCATCACATATCGCTTACTCAGAGGCGATTTCTGCCTAACATGCAAAGCTATATCAAACCCAGAGCTGTTGGACATGCTACACTTAAAGAAATCCCAATCTCTCTGAACCACTCTAAACCTTGTCGCCACAATAAACAGAACATGCTGGAGGGATAGATTCCTGTCCCAGAGACTTCCCATACTCTGGAACAAACCTACCCCTTCAAGTCAAGCAAAGCTCCCCATTGGCCTACTTTAAGAAAAATCTTGACGACTGGATGGGAAATAAAAAATTCACCCCAGGGATCACTTCTGCAGCATTGCTTGACAGGGGCACAGGAAAATAATATTCTTGGGTGGCGAAAGGCAGGGAACCTTTTTGGCTAGGCTTATATAGGCCCCAGGGCCGATAGCCTAGTATCTACCTATGAACATACACCTTATGGGCTGTGTTCGTGAGACACTGGTGTGTTGTCTGCTGTGTGTGATGTGTTTGATGTTTTGTGGAATGTTTTGTGAGTGTGTTTTGGAGGTCTCTGATATTTAGGTAAGTTTTTATTGAGGACCTCTGCATAGGTGTGTGTGTGTTGTGCTTGGCTATGTGATGTGGATGGTGTAGTGTTTGTGCTGGCAGTCTCTCTTGTCAGGGTTACTGACTGTGGTGCAAGAGAGCATGGATTTCAGGCTACTGATGTAGATGCACGTCTTGCAAGTCGAATGATTATGTGCTAGGAGAAGAGGGCTGTCAGTAAACATGAGGCAGTTGCTGCACTGTCTCACTATGCCCATGTTGACCAGGTTGGCAGGAGAAACTGATGGGAATTGTCCAGACATAGTGTTCTGAAAACTTGGCTGGACTTATGGAGAGAGTTTGATAAGGGTTTGTCCACAAGAGTGTAGACCACATAAACCTTCTTAAATGTAAAATAACTGGCTTGAAGCCCAAGTGCTGAAACCAAAACTAAGATGCTTAGAATACCAGAAGTATTTAGTCAGACTACTAACAAGTAGCAAAGAATGCATCAGAATAAAAGCACACAAACACTTAAGAACAAGCAGCAAAGCAAAATAAGGTAATAAAAGTAGGAAAAGAACACAATTAAGTAAACATTTTCTTTTAGTGGAGAGGCAGGAAACAGAAGATAATTGTGTATTTTCTGCGAAATGTTTCTGTTTTTCCTGAATGTCAGTATTTCCTTATTTTTGTAGTTTTTTTAGAAGTTCTATGCATAGACTCTTTCAATAGTTATTTTGTTGTTTTTTTTGTTATTCTGCTAACTTTTGAACATTTTTGGCTTCTTGGATTTTTTGCTATATTTATGTCATTATTTTTTCCAAAATGGGTTAATGCAAGCTTTTTCCTGTAAACCTAGATTATTTGCCACATAGTATTTGCTGTGCAAATGATAATGGACAGTATAATAGCGTGTGACTGTCATACAATACAGACTACAGTATCATATAGTGCAGATGACCCGAAGGGGTTGGTGGAGGCTAAGGGGAACTAGAAGCATGGTACAGTGCCATGTAAGAAACCATAAGACCTAATGCTAATTAAGGGTCTTTTTATGTATGAAGGTAGTTAAAGTATGTTGTCAGTACAGCAGATCCCACTGAGTATGGAGCCATGCAGGTCACAGTAACATACCTTGGGAAGTAGTATACGAAACAAGACAAGATATGTGGAAAACAATTCCTCAGTGTCTCTGGATGACATGTTGGTCAGTAAAATGCAGCATGTTTTTTATGATTTTATTATATTAATTAATATAATTATAATATATTAATAATGTATTATCAATAATTAATTTATTAATAACAATTAATTAATATATTAATATTAATATATTGATATTAATTATTATAATTAATTATATTAGTTATTATATATTGCTTGTATTTCTGTGGAGCTTTTCTCCACTGGCCTCCGCTGAAAACAGGCTTCTGGCCCAATCAGACTTTCCCGGTAAACAAATGTAAATAAATAAATGTTAAATGGACTTTGTGATGTACAAGGAAATGCATTAGCAGGAAGCAATAGATAAGTCATCAAAAGAGGCCTGGGAATTCTATACCTCTGAGGCCATGTAAAATGACACAGGACATGTTACACAGACAGGCAGTTAGAAGCACGCTGTGGTACTTGAGAGCAGGCACTTGTAGTGCAGTTAGGGAGCAGCCTACACAGTTGGAGGAGTAAAATCTACATATGGATGAAGCTGAGAGTATGCTGCCCAGGTGACATGAGTTGTTGATGTGCAGTAAGAGAGTTATATAGTGCTGTTAGGATGTTAACACCAGCTTAGGACTAGTACCAGGCAAACCAGTGTGATTTACCAGTTAGTTCAGTGAGGACTATGCAGAGCCAGTCATATGACCCACTAGGTCTACATGTGTCCCAGATCCCTGCCATATATGGTTTATAGGTTCATAGGAGGTTACTAGGCTAATGCCCTGAGCCTTTACAAGCCTAGCCATGTAATACCCGTGTTTCCTAATTTGACCATTGTTAGAGAGTTTGATTGTTTACACAGTGAATCTGTGATCAGCACCGGCTGCCCCTGTCCATGAGGGACATAGATGCCACCCCAGGGGTGAATTTATTGTCTCCCATTCAGTTGTCCAGGTTGCGCTTAAACAGGGTCATTGAGGAGCTCTGCTTAACGTGAATTGAGAGTTTATTCCAGAGTAGTGTCAGTCTCTGGGAGACATATCTGTCTAGCCAGCATGTTTTGTTTAAGTCACAGGCTAAGTTGAGATCTCGAGTGACTCTTGTCCCTCTTGATTTGCAGATGTGCAGCATTTCCATTGGGCATCTGTAGGCCAGGCATAGGTCACCTCTCAGCAACTTGTAGAACACAGAGTACAGCAACAGAGCATTCAGTCTTTCCCTGTAGGTCATGTTCAGGAGTCCCTGAATTCTCTTGGTCAGGATCCTCTGTGGTCTCTCCAGTTGCTGCAGGTGTCTGGTGAGGTACAAACAAAAGGGAGGATTGTACTCGTATTAGTGGTCTGATGAGGGTGGAGTACAGAGGAGATGTCCTTCAAGGATGCATCTGCAGTCATAACATATGGGTTGTCGGCCGGATTCCAAAGTCTGGGTCTGGCCTCGGCTGATGTCGCACTTTCCCCGACGTCAGAGCGTCTAGGGTATAAAAGCATCAGCCGACGCCATTTTCCTCAGTCTTTCTTGCCGCGCGGTGCCCGAAGCAGAAGCTGTTCGCAAGTGCCGGTCGGTCAGATCCAGTGAATTCAGCTACGAAGACTTGAAAAAGCTAAGTACCCGTTGGGACTCTTTCTTGCCTCAGCCGATGTCAGACAAAGTAAATAATTGTTTAACTTGTGAAACAAATACCTCATAAGGATTTCCATTCCTACTGCCTTCCTTGCTTAGGCCCAGACCACGACGCATCGGCCTGTTCAGCCTGTGCTTCCTTCAACCGACGAACTCTTAGATGTCAGTCGGAGTTTGCAGAGGAATTTTTTGGGGCCAGTTTTGCTTATAAAATGCCGACGGAGACTCCGACTTCGCATTTGGTGAAAAAACGGAAGGAAAAGGACCGACACTCGCGGCCCGCGGTTTTGGCTGAAACCACGGTAAGGCCTACCGCGAGTTTCTCGGTTTCGGAGATTCCTACTTCCGAATCCATTCAACCGACCACCGCGGCCCGGGAGGCCCCGGCTGAGTCGGCTACCGAACTTCCTACCGAAACCAGTGTCCAGGAAATGTCCGACACCATACCTTTGGACATTTCTACTCCTGCACGTGGGGCAGCTAGGCCCCCTGCTTCCATGTCCATTAAGGCCTTTTCTAGGGCTAAAGCTGCTAAACTTTCTAAAGCTTTGCCTCCCAAGACTACCTCCCAGAGGCCTTCCTCTAGTTCTCAGATCCTCAGCCTTGCAGAGGACCTTATTTCTTTAATTAGAGGTTCACAACTTCACCCAGACAGGGCCTCTCACCCTCCTCCGGACAAAAGGCCCAGGACTGACCCCTCTGACCCACACTCTTCTGATGAGTCCACGGATGGATCTGAGTTGTCAGGACGCTTCCAGACCGAGGATGGGGAGCACACATGGAGGACAAATGTATCCAAGGCCTATGGCCTCAAGGACAGCTAAGCATGCACATAAACCAAAAGGAAATGCTGGCAGTGATGCATGCAAGCGAGGCTTTCAAACCCTTCCTCCAACAAGGCCACCTGTTAATAAGGACAGACAACACCACGGTCATGTGGTACATAAACAAGCAGGGAGGCACACACTCTTACCCTCTATGCCCGGCTGGCTGTGAATCTGTAGAACTATGCCTGAAACTCAATATCTAACTACAGTCCCAATTCGTGCCAGGAAAAGAGAATACACTGGCAGACAGCTTAAGCAGAACTACCATGGATGCGCACGAATGGATGCTGCACCCAGACATCTTCCAACTCATAGCAAAGGCATGGGGAATGCCGGAGATAGATCTGTTCGCCTCCCCACTCAACCACCAACTGAAGACATTCTGCTCAAGGACATACCACCCACAAGCTTGGAGGGTGGACTCTCTCTCTTTCAGCTGGAAAGCTCTAAAAGTATATGCCTTCCCACCTCTCCCATTAATGTACAAGGTTCTACTGAAGATCAGGGAGGAACAGCCAAGAGTGATACTGATAGCTCCAGACTGGCCAAGGCAACACTGGTATCCATTATTGAGAAGCATGTCTCAGGCAAAACCTTGGCCTCTCCCCCTATGGCCTCTTCTTCTGGCCTTAGAACAATTTCAAGACCATGCATCCCAACTTGAAAACATTGCAGCTAACTGCCTGGAAAATTCCTTAAATCCCAATCAAACTGTTTTATCACAGAGGGTGAAGGACATTATCTTGGAAGCTCGCCGGCCTTCCACAAGGAAGACATACTCAGCTAAATGGAAGAGATTTCTCCTTTGGAACACATCAAAGGCTCAGATGTGGCAGTGGCGAGCATGACACATATCCTGGAATACTTAGCAGAATTGTTCCACAATGGCCTGTCCTATTCTTCCATTAAGATTCATGCCTCAGCAATTTCAGCAGAATACAATGTGGATCCACCTATCTTCTCACACCCTCTCCTCAGACAATTTCTGAGAGGGATCAAAAATATTAAACCTCCAAGAAGACCCCTCTACCTGCTGGGATCTCAACTTTGTGCTGGAGAAACTGACACTGCCTCCTTTTGAACCAGCAGCGTCAGCGGATCTACAGTACTGCATTCCTTCTGGCAATAACTTCAGCAAGAAGAGTATCTGAGTTACAAGCATTAATGGCAGTACAGCCTTTTCTTATTTTCCACCAGGACAGAGTTTCACTAAGAACCAATCCTACTTTTATGCCAAAGGTGGTATCTAGGGTATCCTTGAACCAAGCTATTCACTTGCCTACGTTCTTCCCAAATCCACAGAATAGAGGGGAAAAACTGCTGCACACCCTGGATATACACAGACAACTACGCTACTACTTGGACAGAACTAAAACTAGCAGAAAACTGACCAACTATTTGTAGCATATGCTACTGGGGTGCAAGGAAAAGCAATTTCCAAACAGACAATTTCAAAATGGATAGGAAATTGCATTCGATTTGCTACTCCTTTCATGGAAAGACAGTTCCTGAAAACATCAGGCCTCATTCCACAAGGGCCACGGCCACCACTACAGCCTTCCTACGAGGTGGCTACCAAGGACATTTTAGAAGCTGCTACTTGGAGCTCCGTGCATACATTTGCCAGACATTACAATCTACCTTTATACTCCAGATCCAGAGCAGGTTTTGCTACTGCAGTCCTGCAGGGGATCTTAACTACACCATCCTTTTCTTAGTACCTCCTCCCCCAGATTGGCTATGGTATTCTACCCGTATGTTATGACTGCAGATGCATCCTTGAAGGACATAGTACAGTTTTGTACCTACCATAAATGTAGATGTCCGATAGGATATAACCGGGGTTTCCCAAATGGAGGACGGCTTGCCTTCACCAGGTTTGGTCATGATTTGCAGATGTGCAGCATTTCCATTGGGCATCTGTAGGCCAGGCATAGGTCATCTCTCAGCAGCTTGTAGAACACAGAGTACAGCAACAGGGCATTCAGTCTTTCCCTGTAGGCCATGTTCAGGAGTCCCTGAATTCTCTTGGTCAGGATCCTCTGTGGTCTCTCCAGTTGCTGCAGGTGTCTGGTGAGGTACAAACAAAAGGGAGGATTGTACTCGTATTAGTGGTCTGATGAGGGTTGAGTACAGAGGAGATGTCCTTCAAGGATGCATCTGCAGTCATAACATATGGGTTGTCCTGCCTCAGGCAGCCCTTCGGTCGGCCAGATTCCAAATTCTGGGTCTGGCCTCGGCTGATGTCGCACTTTCCCCGACGTCAGAGCGTCTGGGGTATAAAAGCATCAGCCGACGCCATTTTCCTCAGTCTTTCTTGCCGCTGGGTGCTCAAGCAGAAGCTGTTCGCAAGTGCCGGTCGGTCAGATCCAGTGAATTCAGCTACAAGACTTGAAAAGCTAAGTACCCTGCTGGGGACTCTTTCTTGCCTCAGCCGATGTCAGACAAAGTAAATAATTGTTTAACTTGTGGGAAACAAATACCTCATAAGGATTTCCATTCCTACTGCCTTCCTTGCTTAGGCCCAGACCACGACGCATCGGCCTGTTCAGCCTGTGCTTCCTTCAACCGACGAACTCTTAGATGTCAGTCGGAGTTTGCAGAGGAATTTTTTGGGGCCAGTTTTGCTTATAAAATGCCGACAGAGACTCCGACTTCGCATTTGGTGAAAAAACGGAAGGAAAAGGACCGACACTCGCGGCCCGCGGTTTTGGCTGAAACCACGGTAAGGCCTACCGCGAGTTTCTCGGTTTCGGAGATTCCTACTTCCGAATCCATTCAACCGACCACCGCTGCCCGGGAGGCCCCGCTGAGTCGGCTACCGAACTTCCTACCAAACCAGTGTCCAGGAAATGTCCCACACCATACCTTTGGACATTTCTACTCCTGCACGTGGGGCAGCTAGGCCCCCTGCTTCCATGTCCATTAAGGCCTTTTCTAGGGCTAAAGCTGCTAAACTTTCTAAAGCTTTGCCTCCCAAGACTACCTCCCAGAGGCCTTCCTCTAGTTCTCAGATCCTCAGCCTTGCAGAGGACCTTATTTCTTTAATTAGAGGTTCACAACTTCACCCAGACAGGGCCTCTCACCCTCCTCCGGACAAAAGGCCCAGGACTGACCCCTCTGACCCACACTCTTCTGATGAGTCCACGGATGGATCTGAGTTGTCAGACGGACGCTTCAGACCGAGGATGGGGAGCACACATGGAGGACAAATGTATCCAAGGCCTATGGCCTCAAGGACAGCTAAGCATGCACATAAACCAAAAGGAAATGCTGGCAGTGATGCATGCAAGCGAGGCTTTCAAACCCTTCCTCCAACAAGGCCACCTGTTAATAAGGACAGACAACACCACGGTCATGTGGTACATAAACAAGCAGGGAGGCACACACTCTTACCCTCTATGCCGGCTGGCTATGAATCTGTGGGAACTATGCCTGAAACTCAATATCTAACTACAGTCCCAATTCGTGCCAGGAAAAGAGAATACACTGGCAGACAGCTTAAGCAGAACTACCATGGATGCGCACGAATGGATGCTGCACCCAGACATCTTCCAACTCATAGCAAAGGCATGGGGAATGCCGGAGATAGATCTGTTCGCCTCCCCACTCAACCACCAACTGAAGACATTCTGCTCAAGGACATACCACCCACAAGCTTGGAGGGTGGACTCTCTCTTTCAGCTGGAAAGCTCTAAAAGTATATGCCTTCCCACCTCTCCCATTAATGTACAAGGTTCTACTGAAGATCAGGGAGGAACAGCCAAGAGTGATACTGATAGCTCCAGACTGGCCAAGGCAACACTGGTATCCATTATTGAGAAGCATGTCTCAGGCAAAACCTTGGCCTCTCCCCCTATGGCCTCTTCTTCTGACGCAGAACAATTTCAAGACCATGCATCCCAACTTGAAAACATTGCAGCTAACTGCCTGGAAAATTCCTTAAATCCCAATCAAACTGTTTTATCACAGAGGGTGAAGGACATTATCTTGGAAGCTCGCCGGCCTTCCACAAGGAAGACATACTCAGCTAAATGGAAGAGATTTCTCCTTTGGAACACATCAAAAGGCTCAGATGTGGCAGTGGCAAGCATGACACATATCCTGGAATACTTAGCAGAATTGTTCCACAATGGCCTGTCCTATTCTTCCATTAAGATTCATGCCTCAGCAATTTCAGCAGAATACAATGTGGATCCACCTATCTTCTCACACCCTCTCCTCAGACAATTTCTGAGAGGGATCAAAAATATTAAACCTCCAAGAAGACCCCCTCTACCTGCTGGGATCTCAACTTTGTGCTGGAGAAACTGACACTGCCTCCTTTTGAACCAGCAGCGTCAGCGGATCTACAGTACTGCATTCCTTCTGGCAATAACTTCAGCAAGAAGAGTATCTGAGTTACAAGCATTAATGGCAGTACAGCCTTTTCTTATTTTCCACCAGGACAGAGTTTCACTAAGAACCAATCCTACTTTTATGCCAAAGGTGGTATCTAGGGTATCCTTGAACCAAGCTATTCACTTGCCTACGTTCTTCCCAAATCCACAGAATAGAGGGGAAAAACTGCTGCACACCCTGGATATACACAGACAACTACGCTACTACTTGGACAGAACTAAAACTAGCAGAAAAACTGACCAACTATTTGTAGCATATGCTACTGGGGTGCAAGGAAAAGCAATTTCCAAACAGACAATTTCAAAATGGATAGGAAATTGCATTCGATTTTGCTACTCCTTTCATGGAAAGACAGTTCCTGAAAACATCAGGCCTCATTCCACAAGGGCCACGGCCACCACTACAGCCTTCCTACGAGGGGTGGCTACCAAGGACATTTTAGAAGCTGCTACTTGGAGCTCCGTGCATACATTTGCCAGACATTACAATCTACCTTTATACTCCAGATCCAGAGCAGGTTTTGCTACTGCAGTCCTGCAGGGGATCTTAACTACACCATCCTTTTCTTAGTACCTCCTCCCCAGATTGGCTATGGTATTCTACCCATATGTTATGACTGCAGATGCATCCTTGAAGGACATAGTACAGTTTTGTACCTACCATAAATGTAGATGTCCGATAGGTATGCATCTGCAGTCAGGTTTACCCTCCCTCCTACCCCTCTGTGGTATTCCTAGGGTACTTACCCCTCTTTTAGCTAGCTGGGGGAATCTATTATGGTGTATTTGTTTGTTTATACATGTATATATTTATATAATTTTGCAAATGTTTTGAACTTTTCTGCATTTATCCAAATTTAGCCTTCCTAGAGGGCACCTGGCATCTGGGGCAAGAAAAACTGAGGAAAATGGCGTTGGCTGATGCTTTTATACCCCAGACGCTCTGACGTCAGGGAAAGTGCGACATCAGCCGAGGCCAGACCCAGACTTTGGAATCCGGCCGACCGAAGGGCTGCCTGAGGCAGGACAACCCATATGTTATGACTGCAGATGCATACCTATCGGACATCTACATTTATGGTAGGTACAAAACTGTACTTTATAACATCCGTGGTCTTGGATATGATGCCTTTAATTATGAGATGTGCAATGTAAAAGGCTGTCCTTACCACTATGGACACATGGTGATCAAAGACTGTTATCAACTTGTATTCCCAAGTTATGCACCACTGGGTTTGCGCTTAGGGGGGTGCTGCCTGTATTGTAATTTGCAGGGGATACCTCTAGACAATGATGCACTTTTTTTCATTTAGTTTTAGACTGTGGCTTTGGCAGCAGTCATTTGTCTGTGTTAACCTCTCCTGTAATATGCTAATATCTTTAGGGGACCTGTGATTGCTTCCAGTTTGCTGTCATCTGCAAACCTGGTAAGCCATAGACCGTTTGCTTTCAGCTGGACTTCCGAGAAGTAGATTCCAAACAAAAGAGGGCCCAGCACAGAACATTGTGGTATCCCACTGGTAACTGTTCTACTGGTGGAGGTGGAATCTCCATCTTTGACAGTATAGATTCTGTCGGAGAGCCAGTTGGCTACCCACCTAGTGACGTGGGTTAATTCCCAGATGGAAGAGGTTTCCCAATGATACCTGAGTGGAGGATTGTGTTGACAGACTTGGCTAAGTCAGGATAGACTGTATGTACTGCTTTGCCTTCATCCAGGGCTTTGGTGACATTCTCAAAAAAATCCACCAGGTTTAGTGGGCATGATCTACCCTTAACAAAGCCAAACTGTGTCAGGTTGAGAGTTTAAAGGTTGCATATGTCCTTGTTGATAAGACCCATGATGATTCTTTCCATGGCCTTGCAGATAAGGTTGGGTAGACTTATGGGTCTGTAGTTCCCAGGTTCGGTTGATGGACACCCTTTGTGCAAGGCGATTGTAGTTGCTGTTCTCCACTCTACTGGAACAAACACAGTGCGCAGGCTATGGTTAAAGAGTGTGCCAAACGGATCCACTAGGTCATGTTTTAGGTTGTTTAGTAAGCAGCTTGGGAAGTTGTCTGGCCCCATAGAAGCCGTGTTTTTGGCCTTGGAGACTACTGATATGATCTGCTCATTGGAGATGCTGGGATGAGGACAGATGTCAGGTATGCTTGGGGGTGTGGCTGGTGAGGACAGGGGATGAAGTTGGCACCATATCTGTCCGTTAACAGGTGGGCAGTTTCCTCAGGGTTATTGTGAGTGGTACCATCCACTATGAGTTTGGCACATAGCTTGGTACTCCTTTTTAGATTTCGGACATAGCTAAAGAATGCCTTATGACTGTCTTTAGCTAGGGAAGCTAATGTAGCCTCATAACTAGCTTTAGAGGACTTTACCAGATATCTGATTTTCTTGTTCAAGCTGTGGAGAGGATCCCTTCTCTGCTAAGTTCCCTCTTGTTCTTAGATATCAGTTTATTCCTTTTGTTATATTACCTGTTTGTACTTGAGGTCTACCAGGTCCACCAGGGTGGATTGTTTTTACATGAGGACTTCATTTTGATCCCATCAGCTACAGCAGATTCAATACAGTTGTTTAAGTGGTTGTAAGGGTACTTCTCTGCATAGGAATCATTGTTGGCTGGGTTAGCAGGGGGTTTGAAGCTTTTCAAACCATTGCTTAATAGGCTATCATTTGTTTTGGAGCAGTTTCTCAATTTTATTGCTCCTGTGGAGGTGTCAGGTCTGATCATTACTGTGAATGAGACAGATTTATGGTCTGACCTTACTAGGGAGGGCAGAACACAGGGGGTAGTGCAGTGACCCTCCACATATTGGTGAGCACTAAGTCCAGAAAATTTGAGCCCCTTGTGGGGGTACAGACTAACTGTATTAAAGTCCAGGAACCTCATTGTGGTCGAGCTTGTGTATGTCACCTGCTTGATAGAAGGATAGTTGAAATCCCCCATGACCAAGGTGTGTGGCTATATAGTGAGTGACTCAAGCAAGTCCATGTAGATGGTGTGCTTCTTATGGCTCATGATGGGGGGGGCTGTAGTTAGCAATGATGTGGTATGGTGTTTTACCTATAGTTATTTAGACCTGGAGTACCTCGAGATTTACATTGTTTAACAAGTCTCGAAGTGTATTTGTATTTAATGAAGATGAATACACCTCCACCTTTGCTTCTTTCATGCTTGTTTTGAGGTCTGAACCTATGGAAGGCACTGTAGGCTTGCGCAACCAGGGTGCTGTCTATGGCTTTGAACCAAATCTTGGTGACTGAACAGATGTCAGTATCTTCCAGTTTGAGGAGTGCTTCCAGGGAGTAAAGTTTCCTGTTTAGACCCCTAGCATTAAGCGACATACCCTTGACCTTGTTTGTAGTGGATTTATTTATGGTGGACATTTTGTTGTTTTGGTATTGCCTCCCCTATAGTGGCTTTTTAGGCAAGAGTCTTTGCCAATATTTGGCCTAGAAGAGACCAGTAAAGACTATCTCTGGCAAAGCAGTGTGGTCTGTCAACCATGTGTTCCCAGGCTGACGGATACGGAGTAGCCATGGATTGACACCAGAAGCTAAGCCAATTGTGGAAGTCAATCATTTTTTTGTGCATATTGTGGCATCAGCCTTCGTGAAGGTAGAACACTGCTTAGGGCTAGGGTTATACCTGCCTGGAACACACAATCTGAGAGTTCAGTCATGTCTTTCTTCATGTACTCCAGGTATGTTATTCACCTCAACATGTATTGTGACAGAGTCATAACTGTAATTGGTTGTTGAGAGACTTGAGTGCATGCTTGATTTGATTGATCCTGGCACCTGACAGGCATCTGACTGTGACCTTGTCCAGCCTGGTGAGGGGCATATCTGTGTGTCTCAATGTGGAATCTCCTGCGACCAGGACGTTTGGTTTGGTTTTGAGGTATTCTGCCTTAGGGACTTATTCTCTGAGACACTGGTATGTGTGCTTTGTGTAGCAGATTTTGGTAGTGCTGTAGTATGTGCGAGTTGTTTACGCTTGTGAGGTTTCTGGTCATTTGGTAGGCTCTTCGTGAGTACCTCTGCATGGGTGGGTTTATGTGTCATGACTTTATCTTGTGTGAGAGGAGAGGTGTGTGTGTTGACAACCTGTTTGATGTCTTGTATATTGCTATGTGAGAGGATTGATTCTAGTTTCATAGTATAGTTACATCTCTCACATACTGTATTTGCTTGCTGTAGGATTAAATGGCTGTCAGTATACATGAGGCAATTACTATATTACCTCAGGATGCCCATGTCAGTCAGGTTGTTAGAGAAATGTTGGGAGACTGACTGTCCATTGTAGTAGGTTAAACCTTAAGTACTGTTAGGGGGTGGACAAGTTAAATCAGCTTTTGCTCTAGGATTAGCAAGGGGACTTATTCTAGTGAGGATTAGGGATTAAAAAGTGTGGCAGTGCTGCTTAGTGCTCAGCTGAGTTGCTCGCAGTGCACAGTTGTGTTGCCCGCAGTGGAGCAGGGAAGCCTGGGAGTGTTCCACTGACTGTTCTTTAGGGAAAAAGTTGTATCTAGGCATTTGCATCTATACAGGAAATTGCTAACCACTGTTGCATGGTGTGCAGCTTTGCACAAACGTGAGGCTTAAATACAAACAAATTTAAATAATTCTAACACAAACTACCAGTAGGAAAGCCCCACACAGAGTGTTATTCCAGCAGCCCTTAGCTCATATGGGTCCTGAGCTACACATTTCTGCCACAAGGGGGCAGGGAGGCCCACTAAATGCAAGATGGTTGGTTTTAGTGCTCATGTGATACCAAACAATCTAGATTCAGCAAGTCTGTATTTAGCCTGTGCTGTTTAAGGCATAAGTAGCAATGATACAAAGTGCTGAATGAAGCAATCACAGCAGAAAAAAACAGTAAAAATGAAGCAGTTCAATAAAGTACAGTTCACAAAGTGCAATACAGGCTTAAATTATAATTCTTTTTAGAAGATTTCAGTGGATGCCTTGGATTTCTGTTCAGATGCACTTCAGACCTCTGGCTAAGAACGACAGACTCTGAGTAGCTCCGGTAAACTGTGTAGACCACAAGCATTCCTAATGTAAAATAACTGGTTTGGAGTTCAAGCACTTAAACCAGAACTAAGACTAAGAGTAACAGACTCTGTAAGCCTTTAGCCAGCAATTCCTAACTTAAAAGGATGTAAGCTACCTCTTTTGCCACAGCAGGGTAGACCACAAACCTTCCTTTTGTAAGATAACTAGTTTGAAGCCCAAGTACTTAAAACTAAGAAGCTTAGAATAACATTTACAATGTAATCAGGCTACTAATGAGCAGTAATAAGTGTAGCAGAATAAATGCAGCTGAACTCTTTATTTTGCTTTTTGCTGCTTGTTCTTAAAGTAATAAAGTAGGAAGAAACACAGATACAGTAAAAGCAGCTGAATAACGTGCATGTTGTAAGTAAGTGGGAAGGGAGGAAACAGAAGATAATCCACATTTAAGAGAGTAGGGGGGTGCGTCTCCCCAACTAATCTCTCCGTATTTGATAGAATGAGCTGATGAGTTGGGACTGGGAGGCGTGTCCAAAATCAGATTTATGGTAGGGACAGGCAACTCAAATGCCACAAGTTTGAAAGTACAACAACTGAACCTAGCCATGACCTCTTAAAACTCCAAAAGAACAAAAAACTTAAAACAAAACAAATGCAGTATAAGGAAAAGATAAAAAATAGAAGTAACCAAACCTTAAATGAAAACCTTCAATTCAATTTCTAATGTGAGCAGAGCAAGCTGTACAAGACAGCAGAGGGAGGCCACAGAAGGCATGAGGGTCAGCACAAGGTCACATCATATGGAGTGCAGTGGGCAGATTGTTATATTACTAGTATCTGTTAGTATGCATGCACACTGGGTGTCTGAGGAAGCCTGTGCAGTTAAGTGTAACTTCATTGTATTAAAACGCTGAAGACTGGATATATTGACCAGTAAATCGAAGTAAATTTACCTAAGAGAATAACAGTTATTTGAGGACTACAACCTGCATCCCTGTTTAGTCTCTGAGGGCTCCCCATACCACTAGTAATGGGGCAGCTTGGACGAGAGTGTAAAAGTTTATCCCAGTTGGTGGTTGCTACAGTTTTTTGTTCACCTCCAGGGACGGCTGATAGCCTAGGATATATGATTGAGTACTTGTGTGTTGTAGTGCTTTCTTACATTATCTCAGCTGGTGGCCTGCAATGTTCACTTAATTCCTCCCTCACTCCCCACACATGAATCCATCTACTTGACTACCAGCAATTAAGCTTGGTCTTACTATAGGTTTGCTTATGAAAGATTTGATACATAAAGATTATAAATGGTGTTGGGGTATTCTTATTAGCTGACAAAGTAGATATGTTGTATTCATTATGTTATGTGCTTTAATGTCATTCTCTTATTTTGCATGGGAGGAGTAAGTACCAGTGTATTTTATTCTAATTTTAGTAGAGAAATTGAGTTAAAAGTTTAGAGAGAAAAAGTTGAACAATTAACTTTTTTTTTGTTTGTTTATTTCAGCCTTGGCCACTGCACTGGATATTGGGTTGTCAAACTGGAGTTTTCTCTTCATCACCATCTCACTGTGAGTATGAAATGGGTTATTTTAGATGCCACTGAATGTATACCTGCTGGTTCCAGCATGTGCTGACAAGGGCAGAGATGTGGGACAGTGCTGAAGTCAGCCTTCCTTGTCTCATTTGGAAAGCATAGAACAGGACTGTTACAGAGCCTTTACCAGGCAGTGTCAAACTGTAGTGCACAGATTAGTGGTTGGTTTTTAAAATATTTGATTTAAAGTTGTAGCCATGCCTTGTTAAGATTCATTGGTAAGTACTAGGCTGACTGTCCATGTGGCCCATTTCAAGTCTAGGTAATTCTCCTTTCAAAGGTGAGAATCAAAGCATGTACCTTGTATTTATGAGTTAAATGTCTTGAGCATTATGCCAATCACCATCCTTCTTTGTGTGTGAGTGGGGGGGGGGGGGGGGGAACACGACCTGAATTTTTTTTTTTTACTGGTATACAAGTATCGCTATAGTATTCTTGGTGCATAGAGCATTTGGTGTAGCGCATGAAAGTTTATTTTTGGAAAAGTTAAACATTTACCTTATTTGTTTATAGTAGTAAAGCAGAAGCCCCACAGCTCCCTGTCTCTCTTGGTGGTGGCAGTCAGGGCCAGGGAGATGTTGTAGAGATTCCAGAAAAGAAGATCGGAGGTAGCATTGTAAGAAATTTTACCTGTTTAGCACTTAGCACACTGAGCTAAGGAGATTGGGAGTATAACTGTCTGCAAAAGGTGGCAAAAAAGAACTTGGGGTTGTTAGAAAGGGGGAGGGGGTGTTAAAATTTCTGTGACAGAAATTGTAGCTCTTTGTGAGAGACAGACTCTGTCTTGGGACAGGGGTGCTTAGTGCTGAATGCAAAGCTACATCATGAAGATGGTACCTTCTAAGATGAGAGGAGATAAGAAAGTCACAGAATCGAAGGGTATTCGGCCATAGTAGCAAAGAAAAACTGCTAAATGTTGTAGAGGAGCAAACTGGAGCACAACTGCACAATATTACTTTGCAGTTTAAGGGATCTGTGTAGGGAGATGAGAAATTACAAGAAGTGATGGGGGGGGGTAAATATTTCTGGTGTGAGAGACACATGGGTTTGTAATGGCAGGATGTGGGGACATGGGGATACCTGGCTATAAGTAGTTCAGGAACAACACAGAAGTGATACCAGGCAATGGGATAGCAGTCTGTGTAAAAGAAGGTATCAAATGAACTGTCAAAAGGAGGAACACATGCTTATAAAAGTTGTGTCAGATTCTAGGTTAAGTGCCTTGGCAGATGAAGGAAACATGACCTAGAACATGATTCTTATTTTAACCAGTTTTTTAACCTGTTGAGTAAGTACATATGAACACTACTTATACATTTTTCATAACAATTTAGAAATAAAAATTGAGCATTCCAGACTTAGTACATTTATTTATTTTTATGTATATTTAACATTTGTTACCAGGAAAGTCTGACTTGGAACTAAGCCAATTTTCAACGGTGGCCCAGGAAGAAATGCTTTAGACTCATGTCTTTGTATTGTGGAAAGAAACCCACACAAACGCATGGAGGATATGCAGACTCCACACAGAAGGCACTCCAGCCAAGAATCGAACTTGAGAACCTCCTGCTGTGAGGCGACAGCACTACGGCTGCACCACTGTGCCATCAAATACATATTATTAAGATGTAGTATTTTACTTACCCAGCTATCTAGTCAATTATTCATTACTAGTTTAGTGAGTATTCTTAACTAAAATTTGTAATTGGAAACAAATAAATACGAATATCTAAAAATAGCTGCTGAAGTCCTAGCATACCCTGTTTCCATATTAATCAACCACTCCATAGCAGAATCCCATGTACCATCTTTATGGAAAATATCCCACATCATTCCCCTCCATAAAGGTGGCCCCTCCACTGAACTCTCCAATTACCGCCCCATCGCCATCCTCTTCCCCTCTCCAAGATACTAGAAAAATGTGTCAACACTCAGGTCTCTGACTACCTCCTAACCAATAATGTCCTCTCTAATACCCACCATGGCTTCAGGACATATCACAGCACGACCACTGCTCTGGTCTCCTTCACTAACACTACCCTTCATCACAGAAACAATGGCCTTTTCTCCTCAGCTGTATATCTAGATCTGTCTAAGGCCTTCGACATTGTTTCACATGAACTACTACTCTGCTTTCTCCAAACCAGCCACCAACTGGTTCCACAGCTACCTCCATGGCCGCCAGCAGTCAGTTGACTAGGAAAATAACCTCTCCCCTCGTCTTCCACTTACCCTTGGTGTTCCCCAAGGATACATCCTAGGCCCCCTTCTATTCTCCCTTTTCACTAGCAACCTGCACACTGCCATCAAACAAGCTTCTCTCATACAGTACGCTGACGATTCCACCCTCATCTGCTCTGCATTCACCTTACCAGAACTCCAACAGATCACACAGGAAACATTCTCATCCATAGAAAGCTGGTTATCTAACTCCCAGCTCCTACTTAACCCCAAAAAGACCAAACTCCTCCTCTTCTAACCACCCAAAACTACCCCAAACTCCCCATTTCAGTATATCTGCCAAAGACAGTAACTTCATCAGTTTACACCAAACTTCTTGGTGTGGAGATTGACAACAATCTCAAGTTCGATACCCACATATCTGTTACAGTACAAAAAGTGCACAAAAAAACTTGGTGCCTTGTATAGAAACAACCAATACCTCACCAAAATTGCTAGAATCTCTATTGCCAATTCCCAACTAATCACCACCTTACTCTATGCATCTCCCATACTTATTAATCTTAGACAATCAAAATTAAACAAACTAGAGACATGCTACAACAAAACTGCAAAATTTGCCACCGGTGCTCCCTACCGAAGCCACCACTGTCTCCCTAAGACAACTAGACTGGCTCGAGCTCCCACAACTCCTTCACCTGAATCCACTCTCCTTTGCTCACAAACTTGTAAACCACTCACTCAAAATCCCATCGCTGCAAACACTTTTCCAATCCTACCACTCCTCCAGACCCCTACGATCCAGCATCAAAAATCTCCTCCAAATCACCAAAGCCAAAAGCTCAGCAGGAGAAGCCCTATTTTTCTGTGCCATATCAAAGCTTTGTAACAACCTTCCCCCCACCATCACTACCCTAACTTCCAGCAGTCACTTCAAGACTGTGCTTAAATCACACCTAAATATTCACTGGCTCTGTCCGTGTCCAAACCCCGACTAAATCCCCTACCCCCTTCTGCTCTCTTTGCTCTCACTCCCACTTTGCTCTAACCAACTTATTGACCATATACTACTACTCTGCTTAGTTAGTACACATCAGCCTGTTACTACTGTATACTGAGTTTTTAGCCTACTAGTACTGTGTCACGCTAAGCTACTTTTTTTTCTGTTTAAAATTATGGCAGTCTTTTATTGTTTAATTTTTATTTGCTCTCGACTATAAATGTACCAAGTGTTTTTGCCTTACTATATGTCATCAACCTCATTATTGAATGTCTATTACTCATGTAAAATCTGGAACTTTTCTCCCCGGGCCTCCACTGAAAAAGGACCTGTGTCCAGACAGAATTTCCTGGTAAACAAATGTAAATGAATAATAAATAAATAATAAATAAAAGGGGGGGAATACTAGGAACCTCTTGTAGTATCTTACTGGATCTGTGATCTGTCTCTGTTAAACTGGATTTTTAAAAGTAGTGTTATTTTTTACCACTAGTCTTTAAATATGACATGTCCTTCTTAAAATAAACTGTCATTGGAATATTTTCTTAAACTTATTCTAGATTGCTTGAGGGTCCCTCTGTCTTTATTTATAGTACCACTTTTGTTAAATTCCACTTGTATATTCTTAACCTTTCTTAATGCTTGTATAGCATTTTCCTTATGTTATTACATTATGACTGTTTTTTTTTCTAATAAATATGTATACTTGTGTCATTTATTTATTTTTCTCCTCATTAAATATAACATGGCTAGCTATTGAATCTCAATTTAATATTCCCCTGCAAGGGGGAACCTAACAAACCTGATGAATGACTGCTGTATGAGTATGTTTAAAAAGCAGATTTGATAGTTGCATGGAGAAACTTCATCACACCTTGCAGCCAGTTTCTCTGTGATGGAGCTTTTATTTTGAGAGTGGGAGGGTGGCTTAATGGCTAAGGTGTTTTCCTTACAAACACAAGGTGCAGGGTTTGAGTCTCACAAGGGATAATTTGCTAAGCTTGAAATGGCTCACAAGGGCAGTTAGCTTAGTACTAAACTATGAACTATGAACATCAGTCCCTACATATAATACTGCTGTTTATCAGGACCAAATTAATCGGCTCTCTTTTAAAAAGAGAGCACATGCCACGAACTGCCTTCACATGACTGCTTCATGGTGGGGCCTGATTGAAGTTTTGTGAAAACACTTGACTGTTAGATCCCTTCTACCAACCACTTTCTCTGTCTCTCTCTATCTCTTTTTTTATTGCTGCTTTAGTCCTCCATAAAGAAAACTTAAGGCAACCAGGTCAACCAGTTTTATGGGTTATTCTCATATTACAACTTTAGAGTGTATGTCAATTTGAGAATACACTGTAAAATCAGTATACATATCATCATGCTACATATTCATTATAAAGTCGAGAGACAGATGGTAATGGAAGAAAGAAAATCTAATTGTCTGGAGCAAGTCCCACTTACTGCCGAGTTCATAGGTTCATAGTTATGTACTAGGCTAATGGCCCTGGAGCCTTTACAAGTCTAGTCCATAGGATTACCCCGGCATTGTGCCACCTGACCTTAGTTCCCAGTGCCTCAGTCGAGTAGAGCCACTGGAGTGATCCTCGGGATGAATTTTCTATTTCCTATCCACTCATCAAGATTTCTCTTGAAGAGGGCCAGTGACGTGCTCTGCTTGACATATATGGGAAGTCTGTTCCATAGCATGGGCAGTCTCTGGGTTATGAACCTGTCCCTCCAGCATGTTCTGTTGATTGTGGTAATGAGGTTGAGGTCTGTGGAGTGTGTGGTGCGGAGGTATTGGGATTTCTTTAGATGTAACATTTCTAACAGAGCTGGGTCAGTCAAGCAGAGATCACCTCCAAGTAGGCGATATGAGACAGTTGAGTTTTTTGAGTCTGTCCATATAGGATATAGGACAAGTGTTTAAGGCCTAGGATCCTCTTTGTGAGGCACTTTTGTGGCCTCTCCAGTTGTTGCAGGTGTCTAGTGAGGTACATGCCAAATGGGGCATTGTACTCGATGATTGGCCTAATGAGGGAAGAGTAGAGGGAGACAATGGCCTCTTTCTTCCTGGATGCAAAACCTTTAGTAATGAGATGTGCCACATAGAATTACTTTCTGACCACAGTGGTAATGTGGTCAAAAGAGAGGTTGCTGTCAACCTGTTCCCAGGTCTGTTATAACGCCTTCTGTGTTCAGTGGACTACCATCGATGTGGTAATTCAAGGGAACTGGGTTTTTCCCAGGGGGGATGATGACACATTTTTTGGCATTAAGCTTAAGGCCATGGTTCTGACACCAGTCGTTGGACTCAGTGAGGCCTTTCTGTAGGATGTCAACATCACTTGGGGAGTCAATAATACATCCCAACTTGCAACTGTCTGCGAACCTTTTCAGCCAGAGTCCTTTCGTGTTGGCCTGGACTTCAGAGAAGTAGATAACAAACAGAAGAGGACCCAGGACAGAACCCTGTGTGACTCCACTCATGACTGGTCTGCAGTCTGACTTGGAGTCAACCACTTTCACACTGTGGGTTCTATCTGTGAGCCAGTTTGTAACCCATCTAGTGATATAGGGGTTGATGCCTAGCATATTGAGTTTTTGTATGTTTCCTGAATGGAGAATGGTATCAAAGGCCTTGGCCAGAGCTAGGTAGGCTGTATGAACCACCTTGCCCTCAACCACAGCTCTGGTGGCTGACTCAAAGAAGTCGACCAAGTTGAGCAGGCATGATCTGCCCTTCAAAAAACCAAACTGTGTAGGATCCAGAGTTTGGAGATCCCCTATATCCTTGTTTATTAGGTCCATGATGATGCATTCCATAGCTTTGCATATCAGACTCATCAGGCTAATGGGACAATAGTTCCCAGGGTCTGTAGTCGCCACTCCTTTGTGGAGAGGGATGGCTGTAGGAGTGCACCATTTGGTAGGGACAAAGCCTGAGGTGAGGCTGTGATTGAACAGAGCACACAGGTGAAGTGCCAGTTCACTCTGTAGTTCATGTGAAACACTACCAGGGATATTGTCATGCCCCATAGAAGCTGTATTCTTGGCCTTGGACAGTGCTGTTGTAACCTGTGTAGCAGTAATACTGGGTGCCTGGCAATCTACTGGTATTGTGACTGATCCTTTGGGGGGGGGGGGGGTAAAGTTGGAACTGAATTTGTCAGCCAGTATATTGGCAATATCTGTTGGCTCGGTATAGGAGGTATCATTGTGCAGTAGCTCAGAACAAATCTGGGTATTGCTGTGGAGATTCTTTACATAACTATAGAAGGCCTTGTGGTTGTCTTTACTATCTGCTGCAATTCTGTTTTCATAGCTAGCTTTAGAGGATTTGATGAGGGATCTCAACTTTTTGTTAAGGCTTATAAGGGAGTTTTTCCAGTCTTTGGACTTTACCTTATTTATGGCAGGGGAAAACCGGATTGGCTTCCATTGGTATATGATTTAGCAGTCATGTACCTATTCTCCATTTGCATGGGTGCCGTGAAGTTAGCCACCTCTGTTTTTAGGAGCCCAAAATTAGCTTTGGAGAAGTTTTTCATGGTGGTTACCTTTGCAGGGGGGGGGGGGTGGCGGGAAGGATGTGGATTTCCAGGGTGATTATTTTGTGGTCAGATCTAACCAGGGAGGATTTGACTATTGCAGTAGAGCAAAGGTTGCCCATGTTAGTAATGACCAGGTCAAGGATGTTGCTACCTTTTAGTAGGAGTAAGAACAAGCTGGTCCAGGGCATTGAAATTAATGAATTCCAGGAAATGTTGGGCAAGTGTATTGGTACATGAGTAGTTTTCCCAGTTAATGGAGGGGTAGTTGAAGTCACCCAGTAAAAGAGTGTTAGGTTGGACCCTAATATTCTCCAGGGTGCTTAGGAACGTAGAGTGTGAGTCTTGGGACATAGTTGGGGACCTATAGCAGTCTACGAGCTGAATTGCTGTCTTACCCAATGTTAGCTGCACCTGAAGCATCTCCGATGCGTTATGTTGGGCTACAAGTCTAGAGGTGTGTGTATCCTTTATGAATATGGAAACACCACTGCCTTTGGAGCTTCAGCCCAAGTTCTAGGGCCGAAAGGTGTGGAATGAGTTATAGCTTGGTAGTGCAGGGGTGCTTAATGCTGCCTTGAACCAGGTCTCTGTTACAGTACAAATGTCGATATTCTCCATTTTAGGGAGTGCTTCGAGTGAGTGCATTTTGAGATTTAAACTTCTAGCGTTGAGCAGCATGACCCTCATATTGCATTTGTTTGTAGCTGTTACGGTAGTGATTTGGTCTTTGGAACACCGCCTAAAAAAACACTATGGGGTGGCAAGAGCATTGGCCAGTATCCAGAAGCCCAGAGGTGACAGATGCAGGCCTTCTCTGGCAAAGCATTGAGGTCTGTCATTCGTGTCATCCCAAGCAGTCAGATACTGGATCCCTTTAGTATGACACCAGAAACTTAGCCATTTGTTGAAATCAATAATTTTCTGCTTGTACTGTGGTATCATTCTGGGTGATGGCAGGATGCTGCTCAGGGCTGGGCTCATACCCGCCTGGGCTACATTATCCGAGAGCTCCTCCATGTCTCTCTTCATGTAGTCCATGGAGGTACATCTCGGGTCATTTACACCCACATGTACAATGACAGAGTCATATTTGTACCTGTTGTTGAGGGGCCTGAGTGCATAGATTTTGTGGCGGATCCTGGCGCCTGACAGACAGCTGACTAGTGAGTGGGACATCAGTGTGCCTCACTGTCTAGTCACCTATGACTAGTGTGTTTGGCATGCTGTTTTGCCTTAGGGGCTTTCCTTGGTTGAGTGACACACTGTTTAGGGGAGTTATGTGTCTTGTGATTAGTGTTGTGCTGTGGTAGTTGAGTGTGTTTCTGCCTTGGAGGTCTCTGCTGTTTGGGTAGATTTTTATTGAGAGCCTCCGCAAAGGTGGGTGTGTGGTTTGAGTTTTTATGTGAAGGCAGTGCTGATGTGTGTTCTGGAGGGCTATGTGTTCCATGTGGTGTGGTGCAAGTGTTGACCTTCTCCTCTTGACCAGCTATTCTGGTCTTGGCTTCCAGTTTGGATATATAAGTGCATCTCTCGCAAGTCTGAGTGTTGGGAGGTAAGAGGAGAGGGTTGGCAGTGTACATGAGGCAGTTGCTACATTGCCTCAGAATGCCCAGGTTCCCAGGTTAATAGGAGAAGGCACAGGGAACTGACCTTTAGGCATACCCGGAGGGGTGGGCATTAATTGTAAGTACTAGAGCTGTTTCCTTGTAGAATGTATAGTGCTGGTAGCACTTTTGTGTGCTACAATAATTTCTACAAGAAGTCCGGTAAAGTGCTAAACTAATAAGCTAGTAAAAAGTTTAGAAGAGGAGATAACTAGCAGATCTAAGGGAAAAATTGAAGGGCAGACTTTTGGCACCACTCAGAAGCATACAAACGGTCCTGGATACAGGAAATCTGTATCTAGATTCGACTAGTTACAGGAAAGGCAGGAAGCAAGCGCAAATGCGGACTTTTAAACCAGAGAGTTGAAAGAGATAGAAAAACTGCCCAAATGGCCAATAACCTACAATTTCTGGGCCAGAAACTACTCCTCCTGTGATAGAGAGGCTAACTAGTGCTTACCACTCCCACTGATAAGCTAGAAGGCTTCCCTCCAACACAGAAATGCTTGGGGGAGGGGGGCTCAGAAGCTTGCATACAGTCCTGGATACAGCAAAGCTGTATCTGGGCTAGACTAGTTGCAGGAAAGGCGGGAAACAAGCGCAGATGTGGGCTTTTAAACCAGAAAGTTGAAAGAGATGGAAAAACTGTCCAAACGGTCAAAAAACTACAATTTCCGGGCCAGAAACCACTCCTCTTTTGGTAGGTAGGCTACCTAGTGCTTACCACTCCCACTGATGAGCTAGAAGGCTTCCATCCTACACAGAAAGGCTTGGGGGGCTCAGAAGCTTACCAGCAGTCCTGGATACAGCAAATCTGTATCTGGACTAGACTTGTTATAGGAAAGGCAGGAAGCAAGCTGAGAATTTATTTTCAGAAAGCAGCTAAAACAGCACTAAAAACAACTGAAAGTGCAATGCAAGCTAGCACGCTTTGAGTGTGTAGCAGTGTTAAAGCAAATACAGTTTAAATCAATGCAATTTATTCAAAATGTGTTCTGAACTGAATTCAGTTGTTGTTTTATTCAACTCTGAACACTTAAAAAGTGCCAAAAATATACTTATCAGCTGAGAAGTGCACTCAGTCAGAACACAAGAAGATTTTTTTAGTGAAGTGCAAAGGGAGAAAGGTGGAGCAGAAGATAATTCAAGGTTAAGAACCTAAGTGGGGTTGGCCTTCTCAGATGTTCTTTCTGTATTGGGTAGAATGAACACTAGAGTGGGAGGAGTGTCCCAGATCAAATTTACAGTAGGAGCGGGCAACTGCAAAGCCACCAACTGTACACACCACAGGAATAGGGTGGGTGGGACGGAGGGAAAAAAGTTTCAGAACAGATGAGAAAACAGAAAACAATGCCAGCAATTATATATAATTCAGTCAAGCAAACGATGCCAGCAATTATATATAATTCAGTCAAGCAAAAATTAAGACAGTGCCAAACTCTGAAAAGTTAAAGTGCCAAAAATATACTTAACAGTTTGTTTGAGAAGCACTCTTCAGTCAGAACACAAGGAGGAGTTCAGTCGATTACGCATGAAGGAGTCTTGTAACCAATGACTGTCCTGATGTCAGTCTCATCACTAAGCTGCTAAAATGTCTCCAGTAAACTGAAACCATTAACATCAACTGGTTTACCACATAACATGTCTTTACATGTATATGGTTTACTTTCAAAATGTTGATAGTCACCACTTCCACAAATGCCGAACTGAGACTTCTGAAAACCTTAAAACACCGATATTCCAAACTGCAAAATCTCATCCTCTTTTTGACCCATGTTATCACTTAGTGTAAAGCGGTCGGAAATGTTAATGTTCGCTTTTTTCCAGCTTTCTGAAATTTCAGCAGCATGGATTTCGTGGAAAAGTTTCGACGATGTGCACTTTTGACTATGTGCTTTCAACATTTTGAGGGTAAACGTATCTATTTGTATGTGTAGATATATATATAAAACTTCTTTGCTTTTTCACTCTGATTTCAACAATAATTTTACCCATTTGTCAAAGTGTCTGTAAAAGGGGAAAGAGATTTTTTCATTGCTTTTGTGTGTTCGCTGGATCTGACTGGCCTGCCTGGATGTCTGTTTGCTCTGCCACCAATGATTTTTCACCTGATAATATTCATTGCTCCAAGTATAAAAGACAGGATGAGTTTTGGGTTTACTGGGAAGGGAGTTGTCAGTGTTGTTGGACACAATACTCTTCTCCTTGACTAGATTGAATAGTTCTGATCAGCAAGTAGTCTTGAATCACTACATTTGAGTATTGTATGCAGTTTGCACACCTCTGAAAGCACATTCTTTTTTGAGGAAAACCCTAACCTTATCTGTTAGGAGGGTGATCCTGTGTCTCTTATCTGTTAGGAGGGTGATACTGTGTCTCTGATCTGGGCTGCTAGGAAGTACTTTCTGTTTTTAGTTTGTCTTCCTGGACCTCTTTTGACTTCAGAAGTAACCTCTTCACATACCAAATTCACATTCTCTAATTCATTGGACTCTAAGACTCCATTTGGTCTTTTATTTTTGCAGAAAGTTTTATCCTTAAAGTCGATTAATTTTGCTTCATTATGTTTAAGTCTAGCTTTCTTGCAATAACTTTAGCCTTTAATTCCACATGTCCATCATTTATGGACTGCAAATCCTCAGAGTGATCATTTAAGTTTTATTTAGTTTCCACCAGCTGCTGATCATATTTCTTGGAGCTTCATTTGCTTTTTGTCGCTGGTTGAAATTCTATTTCTCCTGCTATTAATATTCTTTTCTATTGGGCTTTAAGTGGCAACTTGCCTCTGACTGCAAGATCTTTTCCTGCTTTAGTTTATTTCTGGTTTTCCTCAAAATACGATCTGTACCTGTGCTGTTGATAATTTTGCTAATACTCTAGATGTCTTTGTATTGTAATTTGGTTACCTTTGTACCTTTTGGAAGCAAAGCACTTTGACACTTATTTCACTTGCAGGATCACCACATTGGAAATCCTGAAAAATATAATCTGAAGTAGTTTACTTTATTTGGTCTTCAACCTGTGGGATACCGGATCCGTATCGGATCCGAGCCGGCAACTTTACTAGCATCTGCTCTGAGCTCCAAGCTCCTCCCCTTACCCATAATACACCTTCACTGCCTTCCAACCCCCAGATCTCTTTTGCCATGGCTAGCTGAAGCATTGTGATCGCCAGAGCTCTGGGTAGTAAGTGGGTTTAAAGTCTTCAGAAAGTCTTTTTCTCCTTTACTATAGTTAGATTAGTGATAGTGTAGGTTCCCCTTCTCCTCACCTCGGTTGGTGCATCGCATTATCTTTCTTTAGAGTTGTTTAGCTTAGTTTTTGTAGTTTGTAAGTGCGCTTCTTCCCCTCCCCCTCTGTGTGTTCTGTGTGTGAGTGTGGTGAGTGGTGTGTTCAGTGGAAAAAAATACTACTTCTTTTATTGTTTTTTCCACTGTGGTTAATGCTGATAAGCCCATATTTAAAAGATGCACTGAGTGTGGCCATAAGTTGTCCCCTGCAGATGGCCACACGCTTTTTGTATAATGTGCTTGGGTGTGGCCCACCTTAGTACAGACTGCACTATATGCGTGGGTTTTAACCCGCGCGCTGTTAAGGACAGGAAGGCGAAGTTGGTCCTGAAAGTCCTTCTTCCCTCTTCTGAGGTGGTTGCCTCATCTTCTGCTTCTATCACAGCGGCTGCTGTGGCCACCTCTCCCTCTTCTCTTGCCCTTGCTTCTCCTCCCTCCCAGGCTGGGACTCAACCTCCCATGTCAAAGCCTGTGGAAGCGGAGCGGAAAAGGGGCAGGGAGAAGGAAAGAGAGCCAAGACCAAGGTCTGAAAAACATAAGAGGTCTTTGGACCTGCCTTCACCGGAGAAGATTCCTAGGATCCATGACTCCCCTCGGCTCTGATCTCCGAGGTTTTCCCCAGAGCCGGAGGAGACACGCTCTACTTCTAGGGTCTCGGTGCCCCCACCCGCAAGGTCAGAATCCATGGCCTTCGTCGAGGTCCACCCAGTCTTTATCTGAAGTCGACATGGATAAAATAATGAAGAGGTTCATTCATACTCAGATCCAGATTGGGGTCTTGCCAGCCCCCACTCCCTCAGGAGGGGGGGAGCTTGCTTCCTTTTTTCCAACCGATTTTCTCCTTCTTCGATCCATCCACCGGGTTTGGAGTACTCTGATCCGAGCAGGGCTTTAGTCAGGGGGTCGGCGCTGATGGTACCTGCTTCCTCAACGCCAGCAGCTGCCTGGAGCATGTCAGATCCGACCAGCTTGGATCCGAGCCACTCTCGGAGCCAGAGCTTGGGTATCGGATCCGAGGGAGTGGAACTTTTTTCATCAACTCTGCCTTTGTCGGGCCAAGTTCCCTCCCTCAGAGCCCCATCTACTTCGGGGCCGGCTCCGATTCTCCCATCAGACCTGGGAAGACTGGCCTCCTTATTGGTTCCACAGGAGGTTCACTCTCCCTCGGCGTTCGTGGTAGAAAGAGTTCTCTCTGCTGGATCGAGACCCCTGACTGTCCCCTTGGACTCCGCCCAGACCCCCTCGGCTCTTTCTACGATTCCCATCATTTTACCAGAGGGACAGCCCATGCTTGAGGAGCCCCAGATGGTCCCCCCTGAGGAACAAGTGGCTTGTGAGTTTCCCCTGGAGAGCCCCACTGGATTGGTGCCTTGCAAGCATACGTGCAAGAGGAGGATCTTGGATGCCCCCGAGTCCCTCACTGAGGATACGGACTAGGATGATGAGGAAGGTTCCCCCAGGTCACCTCCCGAGGATGTCTCCTTTGGAGACATCATGGAAATCCTTCGCCAACAGGGAGGTTGGTCTGCCCCCAAACCTTCTTCTGATCAGTCCGTGTTTCTGGAGGCTTTCGGCATGGGCCCATCTACTTCCTGGGTGTCCCCTCTCGCAGATCCCTTGATGGACCTGGTCACCTCGCGGGCATGGAAGGAGCCAGACACCATGTAACCAATTCCAAAAAAGCCTAACAAGATTTTGAGTCCTCCTTCGGATAGGCCAGCATGGAACAAGGGCTACCCTTAGATGCTATGGTGGTAGCAGCAGCCACAAAGAAGGAACTAGCCCAGGAGAGTTCCTTGGTTCATCCTCCTGACCGAGAGTTGCGGATGATGGATCACCTAGGGAAGCGGGTTTACACTTCAGCTAATATTTTATTAGGGTGCTGAAGTACCTGGCCCATGTCACGATACTTCAACGTGACCTGGTAGAGAGCTGGTGGAGTCTCCCCTTAAGTCCATATCGCAGGAGTACAGGGACTCGTTCTCCATGAGGATGGCCACTTTGAAAGCAGTCTTCAACACGTCCATGTGACTCCCTTCACATGCTACTGAAGGAGTGGGTAGGGCGGCTGGGTCCAGCGTGTCCATGAGGCACAATGCCTGACTGAGATTGTCAATTTTCAGAACCTTTCAAGGTGTCCTTTGCCAATGCCCCTTTTGACGGCTCTACTCTTTTTGGTAAGACCATCAAAGAGACGTTAGTCCAGAGTGAGAAGGATGGGAAGGCACTGTCTGCCATCGGGATCCACTTCACAAACCCTCAAAGGTCTTTTTCCCGGAACCAGAGAGAGCAAAAGAAGATGTGGTTCCGGAAGTCACAGTATTCTTAGGACACTCAGTGCTCTTCTTCCCCCAGAGGCAGAGGGGGACAGAATGGATGCCGGCCCAGAGGCAGAGGGGGTCTGAAGAATTTTGGGTCTCGAGAATCTTTCTTGGACAGACCCGGACAGCAACCATGAGGGGTGGCCTGTCTGCTCTACTCTGCAGGCAGTCGGGGGGACAATTGTCCTTGCACCTGGCAGCATGGGAGTCCATAACATTAGACTGCTGGGTGTTTGGGATCATATCCAGAGGATACTCTATCCCTTTTGTGGGTCCCCCCAAATCTCTCAAACACCTCCCAGACATACCACCCATGCAAAGGGAGGCGACAGCACAGGAAATATCCAAGCTGTTAGAAAAGCGAGGCATCAAAACCATCCCCCAAGATCAGTCTGGATTGGGCTTCTACTCCAGGTTCTTTTTGGTGCCAAAGAAAACGGGGGACTCAAGGCCCATTCTGGACCTAGCTGCCCTGAACCTGTTAGTTGCCAAAGAGAAGTTCCGGATGGCCACACTCCAGTCCATCATGCCGTACCTGCAAGAGAGCGACTGGATATGCTCATTAGACCTCAAGAATGCTAACTATCACATAAAAATGCACAGAAGCTCCATGAGGTTCCTCCGCTTCCGGCTAGGAGTCAATCATTACCAATTTCAAGCCTTATCCTTTGATCTCACCACAGCCCCAGGGTGTTCACTATAGTGATGGCAGTGGTAGCCAATCACCTGGGGCTTCAGGGGATTCAGGTCTATCCGTACATGGGCATTTGGCTCCTCACTGCTCCCACCAGGCGTCTACTCTCCCAAACCAGGTATTATTTCTTGATTCTGGCCCTGCACTTGGGGATCACAATCAATGCATCCAAATCACTCCTAGATCCTGTACAGGTGATAGACTACACTGGTGCAAGGATAGATACTTTACAGTGCAAAATCTTCTTGACCTTGGAGAGAGTGCAAAACCTGAGGATGCATGTCTCTCTAATCTACCATTCTCATCTTCCAATGGCGGAATCAGTGCTGAGGGCTTTGGGTTCAATGGCAGCGACCATAACGCTTCTCCTGTGTGCCCGGTTACATATGAGAATTCTACAGTGGACACTAGCTGTACAATGGTCCCTGTTGGAACTTCCATTGTCATATCCAGTACAACTCAGTTGAGTCTGTTGGTTGTCCCTCATATGGTGGATGTATTCTCTGGAAATTTTGGAGGAATGACCCTTTG
This sequence comes from Protopterus annectens, assembly GCF_019279795.1. Taxonomy (NCBI): domain Eukaryota; kingdom Metazoa; phylum Chordata; order Ceratodontiformes; family Protopteridae; genus Protopterus; species Protopterus annectens. The sequence goes on from NC_056746.1 coordinate 1,121,808,857, forward strand.
TTCCAGCCTCGGCCCAAGCCACAGTGGCCCCGGAAGCCTCCCAGCTCGGGTGGGAGGGCATTGTTCGGGCAGGACAGTCCAAGGCCTGTGGTGCCCTGTAGAGACCAGCTTGCACATAAATGTTCTAGAGATGAGGGCAGTCCTTTTTAGCATTGCAGGCCCTTCATGCCTTTCTTCCTCTGGGAACTATTGCAATTCAGTTAGGCAACATGTCAGTGGTGTGGTATATCAACAAACAGGGAGTGACCAGATGAGTGGGCGATCTCCACCGGTCATTTTCTCATTGCAATGCACATTCTGGGATTGTTCAACATACTAGCGGGCAGGTTAAGTTGGACTATTCTGATTCCTAACGAGTGGTCTCTGAATCTTTCAGTAGCGGAACAGATCTTCCTCGAGTGGGGTCAGCCTTGCTGCGATCTCTTCGCATCTCCTTCCAATGCAAAGTGCAGCCAGTTTTTCGCTCTGAACCCCCCCTGCCTTGGGAGTCCCCCAGAGATGCTTTTGTCCATGCTTGGCATCCCGGTCTTCTGTATGCTTACACTCCAGTACCTCTTATTCCGAGGCTTCTATAGAAAGTTCGTTGACTGGGGCGCAGAGTGATCCTCATTGCCCCATTTCGGCCTCACCAGGTATGGTTTCCCTTCCTTTGGTCTCACCTTCTGGCTCCACCTTGGATCTTGGATCCCATTCAGGATCGGATTTCACACCCTTTGGAGGTTCCTCATCTGAATCTGGAAAGTTTGAAGCTCACAGCTTGGCTGCTCCAGTTTCTGTGATTGCTAGGACTCCGGGATTATCCTCCTCAGGTAGGTCTATTTTGGTGGCTGCTCATAAGTCTTCTACCAGGAACGTTTATCCAAGCAAATGGAAACGTTTTTCCCTTTGGGCCTCTCAAAGGAGTTTAGACCCATTCACAGCTCCTGTTTCCACCATTCTTGAGTTTCTAGCTGATATTTTTCAACACAGAGCTAGTTCTTCTACTGTCAAGGTTCAGTTGGCTGCCATTTCTCATTTTCATGTGGGTGAGAATTCTGCCTCTCTATCCTCCTCCAGACTGTGTAAAGCCTTTATTAAAGGCACTTTTCTGTTACGCCCCCCCATCAAGGATCCTGTTCCCCATGGGACCTTACTATGGTTCTTCAAGCTCTGGTCGTTCTGCCTTTCGAACCTGCTGCAACCACAGATATAAAATATTTATCTTGGAAAACAGCATTTCTGGTGGTTATTACCTCTGCCAAAAGGGTTTCAGAAATGCAGGCCTTGTCTGTCAATGTTTCTTATATGATTTTTCACAAAGATAGGGTTTCCCTTCGGACCAATCCATCCTTTCTTCCTAAGGTGGCATCACCAGTTAATATCAATCAGACCATCAGTTTACCTGTTTTCTTTCCTAATTTTGCTAACAAGATGGAATACAAACTCCATCTGCTGGATGTTCATAGACAGTTACGATTCTATTTACACAGGACAAAAAATTTTCGCAAATCTGATCAATTATTTGTGTCCTTCTGTAAACCCTTTTTGGGAAACCTATCTCCAAGGTCACTATTGCTAGATGGAATTCTTCATGCGTCCTTCAGGTCTATAAGGACAAGGGCATGTCCCCTCTGGGTCAGGTGATAGCTCATTCCACTAGATCCATGGCTGCGTCTGTGGCCTTTTCGTCTGGAGTCTTTTAGGATGATATTTGTTCTGCAGCTACTTGGTCCTCATCTCATACATTTATTTCTCATTACAAATTAGATTTGACTTCCAGAAGGAGAGCATCCTTTGGTTCCGCGTTGTCCCAGAATATCCTTCCATGAGGGCCACCCAGGAGTTTAGTAGCTGGGGACTCTGTCCCACAGGTTGAAGACCAAAGGAAGTAAACTACTTCAGATAAAGAAGGTATGTACTAACCGTAACATTCCATCTGAGTAGTTCTGCTTCATTTGTCTTCAACCGTACCTCCCTCCTTCCCCCGGACCTTGGCATATGAACAGCCTACAGGCTGCAGTTATAGGCCACAAGTATTTTTTCAGGTCGGGTTATCCGTTTAAGAGTCAGCAAACTCGATCTGAGGGTTGGAAGGTAGTGGAGGTGTATTTTGGGTAAGGGGGAGCTTGGAGCACGGATCAGATACAGATCCAGTATCCCACAGATTGAAGACAAATGAAGTAGAACTATTCAGATGGAACATTATGGTGAGTACATTTTTCATTTTTTCTTTTTGTAATGGGATATACTAATGAATTTGAGCAACTCTTTTATAAGTAGTAGTGATGAAGATTGCCATACTGATGTGATTCTGATTTTCACTCCGCTCATAGTTTCCTTGGTGCTGTTTGTGTCCTTTTTAATGACACAGCCTGGACTTAAGGTGTATTGTTTTTGCTTTTAGTTGACAGTGATAAAAGCAACCGCTTATTATCCACAACAAGGGTGCTTAGTTTGTTTGTATAATGTTGCATTATAATTCACCTGTGGTTCACCTAGAGATTTCTTTAACACATTAGTAGTGCTTGGAGACAGATTGCCCATGGTACTAGGGATCCATTATGTGCATGAAGCCATTCAGAATCCTTCAGCTAGTCGATAAAGAACTGCCACTTCCCCTGTTAAGTTGTGCACCTACAAGGCTTCTTGCCTATACTAGAAGTCATGGAGGACGTGTTTATCACCTAAATATTCCCGTAGAGTAGGAGAGCCAGCATCTTTGTGTGTTTTTGGGTGGGGGTAAGAATACAAAAACAAAAGTAGCCTTGAATATATTTTTTAAGCTTGATGAGAGGGTCAATGACATGTGTGAAGTCTGGGAGTAAATTGAGAGGTAAACAAGCTATGAGAATGTGTTTAGAATGGAAAAGAGTGAGGAAGAGGCTCAGGAGTTCAGGAGCTGTTATTGAATCTCACACTGATGCAAATGTTCTCTAGGTGGGGCTGACGCAGTCAAACAACTGGTGTCAGAGTTATGGATTTAAGCTAAATGCCAAGAAATGCATAATAGTATCCTTTGGGAAGTCATCCATCCCTGGTAACTGTCATATTGACAACACACCCCTTAGAGATGACCCAGTAGGCAGGAAATTAGGGACACACACAGATAGCAATCTAGCCTTTGATCGTCATGTGTCTACAGTGGTAAGGAAATTATTCTATGTTGCTCAATTTATAAACAAAGGTATGGCATCTACATAGGTTCATAGGTTGGTAGTAGGCTATCGGCCCTAGGGCCTATACAAGCCTAGCTATAGCAATTCCCTGGCTATTTCTTCGCACACTGTTTACTTCCCTGGACCCCTGTCTACAGGGCAACTGACGTGATCCCTGGGGTGAATTTCCTTTCTCCCATCCAATTATCAAGGTTCCTTTTGAAGAGGGCCAAAGAGGTGCTCTGCTTGACATGTATGGGCAGTCTGTTCCAGAGTCTGGGAGTCTGTGGGTCCGGAACCTATCCCTCCAGCATGTTTTGTTTATTGTGATGACAAGGTTTAGATCCCTGGAGTGTGTGGCTCTGAGGGATTGGGATTTCTTTAAGTGTAGCATGTCCAACAGCTTTGGGTTTGACATGGCCTTGTATGTTAAGCAGAGATTGCCTCGGAGTAGATGATATGCGACAGACTATAGCTGGAGTTTTTTAAGGCGGTCAGCATAGGGCATGTGCTTTAGGCCTGTGATTTTTTTTAGTGAGGTATTTCTGTGGCCTTTCCAGTTGTTGCAGATGTCTTGAGAGGTACATACCAAATGGGGCATTGTATTCTATAATGGGTCTAATGAGGGATGAGTACAGTGAGACAGTGACCTCCTTTTTCTGGATGAAAAGCCCTGAGTGATGAGGTGTGCCACATGGAAGGATTTCCTGACTGTTGTGGAGATGTGGTTATTGAAGGTGAGACCACTGCCCACCTGTGTCCCTAAGTCTCTTGTCACACTTTCGGTGTTTAGTGTACTGCCACCTATGTGGCAATTCATGGGTACATGTTTTTTCCCAAAGGGAATAACTATACATTTCCTGGCATTGAGCTTGAGCCCATGGCTCTGGCACCAAGCATCTGTTTCTGTAAGGCCCTTTTGTAGAGTATCGACATGCAGTCATCTGCGAACTTTGTTAGCCAGAGTCCCTTAGTGTTGGCCTGTACTTCAGAGAAGTAGATGCCAAACAAGAGCGGTCCCAGGACTGAACCCTGAAGTACTCCACTTGTCTGGAGCTGGATTTGGAGTCAGCTACTTTTACAGTGTGGGTTCTGTCAGTAAGCCAGTTGGCAACCCTTCGAGTGATGTAGGGATTAATGCCCAGCTTAGTAAGTTTATCTATGATTCCAGAGTGGGGGATTGTGTCAAAGGCCTTGGCGAGGTCCAGATAGGCTGTGTGGACTGCCTTACCCTCGCCCACGCCTCTGGAGACTGATTCGAAGAAGTCAATCAGGTTCAGGAGACAAGATCGGCCCTTCACAAACCCAAACTGGTTGGGGTCCAGTGTTTTAAGGTTGCCAATGTCTTTGTTTTTAAGTTCCGTGATAATACGTTCCATGGTCTTGCAGATCAGACTTGTCAGACTGATGGGGCGATAGTTCCCGGGATCCAAGGTGGATCCCCCCTTGTGGAGTAGGATAACTGTAGCTGTGTGCCACTCAGTGGGCTTGAAGCCTGAGGTGAGGGTATGATTAAACATGACACTTAGGTGAGGTGCCAGTTCATTTTGTAGTTCATGTAGTACACAGCCCAGGATGTCATCTGGTCCCATGGATGCTGTATTCTTAGCTTTGGAGAGCGCGTTTTTTACCTGTGTGTCCGTTATAACCGGAATTTGGCAATCTTCCGGTATTGAGATGGGCCATTTAGGGGGTGAGAGGGGGGTGAAGTTGGCACTGAATCAATCTGCCAGGATATTGGCAATATCCTTGGGATCAGTATATTTAATGCCATTCTGTTGTAGCTCAGAGCAGATCTGAGCATTGCCATTTAGATTCTTGACATAGTTATAGAATGCCTTGTGGTTGTCTTTGGAATCTTTGGCAATTTTATTTTCGTAACTAGCTTTGGAGGATTTTGAGGGATCTCCGCTTCTTACTGAGACTGGTAAGGGAGATTTTTGCATCCTGGGATTTTCCTCTTTTCTGCAACAGCGTCTTCCTTTTTTTGTAAAGTCTTTTTATGGCAGGGGACCACCAGATTGGCTTCCTTTTTTTTGGAGGAGAACATCTTGGTTCTATTTGGGATGGCACGATTCATGCATGCGTGGATGTGCTTGTACAGTGCCTTAGTGTAGGACTCAGCAGTCGAACTTTCAGTTCACGTCTGCATGGGTGTCATGAAGTTTGTAACTTCTGACTTGAGTAGCAGGAAGTTGGCTTTGGAGAAGTTTTTTATGGAGGTTTCCTTACTGGGGGGTGGGGGTAGGATGTGTATGTTAAGGGTGATTAGCTTATTGTCTGATCTGACCAATGAGCGGGTGACCATAGGTGTGGAGCATCGATTTTCCATGTTGGTAATGACCAGGTCTAGGATATTGGAGTCCCTGGTTTGACTATGGATTAGTTGATCCAGGGCATTGGAATTTATGAATTCCAAGAACCGTTGGGCAAAGGTGTTGGCACACAAGTAGTTTTCCCAGTTAATGGCAGGGTAGTTGAAGTCACCCAGTATTAGGGTGTTTGGTTGTATATTAATATTTTCCAGTATGTTTAAAAAGGTGTAGTGAGAATCTTGGGGCATGGTGGGGGATCTGTAGTAAGCTACAATTTGGATTGCAGTCTTACCTAGTGTTAGTTGCACCTGGAGAATTTCAGATGCATTATGTTGGGCAACTAACCTGGTGGTGTGAATAGCCTTGGTGAATATGGACACTCCTCCACGTTTAGTGTTTCGATCCTGGTTTGGTGGCCGGAAAGTGTGGTAAGAGTTGTAGTCTGGTATTGCAGGGGTGCTCTCTGGAGCCTTGAACCAGATCTCAGTTACTGCACAGATATCAATGTTCTCCATTTTTAGGAGTGCCTCGAGAGAGTGCATTTTGAGGTTTAGACTTCTAGCATTGAGTAGTATTACCTTTAGATTTTGCATGCTTGTACCTGTTACGGTGGTGGTTTTGTCCTTTGAACTTTGCCTAAAAAAGGCACTATAGGGGTGGCAAGAGCCTTTGCCAGTAACCTGAATCCCAGGGGCAACAGGTGCAGACCATCTCTGGCAAAGCATTGTGGTCTGTCGATCATGTCATCCCAGGCAGACAGATACTGGATCCCCTTTGAATGACACCAGAAGCTTAGCCAATTGTTGAAGTCAGCCATTTTGTCCTTGTATTGTGGTATCATTCTGGGCGAAGGCAGGATGCTACTCAGGGCTAGGGTCATACCTGCCTGGGCCACATGATCTGAGAGCTCTTCCATGTCTGTTTTCATGTGGTCCAGGGAGGTATGTCTTAAGTCATTCACTCCAACCTGGACAATGACAGAGTCATATTTGTACTTGTTGTGGAGTAATTTGAGTGCGTGAGTTATGTGGCAGATCCTGGCACCTGACAGGCAGCTCACTGTAATTTTCTCCTTGTTCAGTCTGGTGAGTGGGACATCAGTGTGCCTGACTATAGAGTCAACTATGACTAAAGTGTTAGGTACATTGTCTTGCCTTAGGGGCTGTTGCTGGGTGACACACTGGTGTTGAGCTATGTGACACTTTGGTTGCGATTGGTGTTTGCGTTTCAGCTTCGGAGGTCCTTGTTGCTTGGGCAGGTTACAGTTAAGCGCCTCCACATATGTGGATTTAGTGTTGCTATGTGTGGGTGTTGGTGGTGTGAGTTTAGAAGGGCTATGTGTTGCTTGAGGTGTAGTGCGGGTGTTAACCTTCCCTCTTGAATGTCTAGTACAATCTTGGGTGGAGAGAGCTTTGCTTCCAGTTTGGTTGTGTAAGTGCATCTCTCAAAGGTTGTAGTGTTGGGTGGTAGGAGGAGACGGTTGTCTGTGTACATGAGGCAATTGCTGCATTGCCCCAGTATGCCCAGATTCACCAGGTGGACATGAAAAATCAACGGAAGCTGACCCTTGGACAGGCCTGGTTTGGTGCTTTTGATTGAAAAGTACAGGAGCTGTTTTCCCTTACCTTAGCAAGGTACTTTGCAATTATAGGCTGTTTAGTGCCTATGATTAATTTCTCCTTAATAATAAAGAGATTTGAGTGCTTGTATCAGTTTAAGGCTTCCTAGTGCTTTCCAGCAGGTATTAGAGCAAGTGCTAGTCACAGGGATGCTTAAAGGTAAGATGATAAAAAAATGGTTTATCCTAAACACTGCAGTGTGCATTAGAGAAGTTAGATGTGAAAGTAGGTAACTTAAGTTTTACCTGTCTAAAAAGTTAAGTTTTAGTGGAGAGTCACTATTTTTAAAACAGAAAAATAGATTGAAAGGGGGTGACCACTTTTGTATTCCAATACTATGGAATACAGTAGAATGACCAATAAATTGAAATAGCTGAAGGGGAGTGATTTCACAAAATGATAATTTTGTGCTTACTCACACAAGCCAATGAAAGCAGAGAGAAAATGAGCTATATAGTCAAATTTACATAAGAGACAGGCAACCAGAAAGACGGTGGTATTTAGGAACACAACAGTGACAGGGTGGTGGTGGGGGGGGGGGGAAACATTTCGGCCTGACTCACATAGCTGTGGGGTCTTTTGAAGTTTTAATAAGCAGTTAAAAGCAGAACACAAGCAAAACTCAAGGTAAAGAAAACAAATCACAGCACTCAGAATATAAAAAGGCAATAAACTTATACAAAATACAACAAATAAAAAGCAAACCAACCTTTCCCTCACAGCAAAGTGTAGCAGAGTCTGGGTGAGCCTTTCCAATAAAGCATTCAAACGCATCCAAGGAGGTCATTGTTTTACTGTATTCGGCATTCATCAGACCCCTTTGGTATGTACCTAACCAGGCATATCCAACAACTGGAACGTCCACAGAGGTTCCTCACTAAAAGAATACAGGGCATAAGAAATATGTCATATGCAGACCACCTTAAGGCCCTATCTCCTATATTCTGTCTCCTGCAGGCTTTTGAGGGGAGATCTGTGCCTGGCATACAGGGCATTGTCAGACCCCACTCTGATGGACCTCCTGCATATCCACAAAACAAACTGTACCATAATTATCCGTTCTAAAGACATAAACCTTGCCTGTGATATAAATAGGACCTGCTGGGGAGATAGGTATGTATCCCAGAGACTACCCCGTCTGTGGAACAGGCTCCCCATCAATGTGAAGCAGAGTTCCTCCCTAATCCAATTCAGGTGCAACGTGGACAGTTGGATGGGAAACCGGAAATTCATCCTTGTTTGAGCACCTATGTCTCTGATGCAAACAGGTAACCTGTAAATGGTTCATTTCCATGGCCCATGATTACACTTATCAAGGGTATCAGAACTCATCAGAGATTTGGGGATGCATGACTAGGCTTATAAAGGCCCTTCTGGTCATTAGCATAGTAAACACCGATGAACCTATGAATAACAAGTGGGTGGTATAGCTACATAGGAAGGTTAAAAAGATGGGATATGTAAGGGATGAAAAGGAGGGAGCTGATAGGTTTGTTCTTGTTTTAGCTCGGCGGATCCTGTTTGGGCATCCTGCAGACTACTGCAGCACCAGAAACGAGAAGGAGATAAGTATCTTTTTGGAATTTTCTTGACTGTTTTTGTTTATCACGCTTTAAAAGCTGTTTTTACTGTGGTTCTGTTGTTATGCTGCATTTTACAGTTAAATCATTTTACTGTGTGTGCACTTTGATTTCAGCTAAAGTTAGTAATTTAAACTGCATTTACTGCTGTAAGGCTTCACACTCAAGTGTGACAGCCTTTTCTCTGCATATTTACTGTTAAATTTAAAATTTCTGGCTAATTTTACAAAAAAACAAAAAAAAAATACTGTTTTGCTCATTTCCCCCCTTTTCCTATATTGGAGCAGTCCAGATCCCAGATTTGCTGGTTTCAGTACTTTAGTTTGTGTTTCTGAGTTGTCCAAACCTTGTTGTGGTAGTGGGAAGTCTTTCTGCTTATCAGTGAGAGTGGTAAGCATTGAGAAGCCTATCTTTCGCAAGAGGAGTGGTTTCCAGCTATGAAATTGAACCTTATTGGCCTTTTTGGGCTGATTTCTATCCCGTTGAACTTTCTGAGTTAAAAACCTGTGTTTGCGTGGGTTTGTGCATGTTTGTGCATTGCTCAGTGCCACTTGGCTACGGTTAAACTATTACCAGAGCCATAAAGTCTGCTCTTCAGTTTTTCGCTTAGAACTAGCCAGCTTCTTAGTTTTAGCACTTGAGTCTGCTTCTTCGAGCTCAGCACTTGTTTAGAACTTGTTGTAAGCACTAAATAAGCTACAAATTACTACAGCACTCAACTTTCCTCATTACCTAGAGGAAAGCAGTTTTTGTACTTACTTTTTTCATTTGCTACAGGAAAATAGTTTTTTATTCAGGCATGTCCAAGGGTCCGCTCCCAGTGATGTTCTTCATGTTTCACTGTTGCAGTCATTACATTTGGGTTATCTGCTTGCAGGTAGCACTCAGTCTGCCTGATTAACAAAGTCTTGGGTCCTGTGTCGGTTGCTGTCCCTTCTTCCATGACGTCAGGTCATCAGGGGTATAAAACATGCAGCTGACGCCATTACATCAGTCTTTCTTGCTGTGCGGTGTCTAAAGCAGAAGCAGTTCGCAAGTGCCAGTCGGCCAACTCCTGAAATTTTTGTTTTCGAGTTTCAGAACAGAAGTCTTTAACTAAAGCTAAGTACCCCGTTGGGGAAACTTTTTTTTTGCTCCTTACTGATGTCAGTAAAAGTTAATAATTGCATTACTTGTGGAAAGCAAATACCTCATAAAGATTTTCATTCGTACTGTATTCCTTGCCTAGGCCTTGACCACGACGTACCTTGCTGTCGGTTTTGTGCTTTATTTAATCAGCGCACTATCCATCGTCAGTATATTTTCGCCTCTAAATATTTCGGTTCTCAGTTTAATTATCCAGAAATGTCGGTTAGCCATCCAACTACCGGGATTCTGAAAAACTGCAAAGATAAAGATGGAGACAGGCCGCTGAGGTCCAAAACTGCCGACGACGCTTCTCCTAAGCCAGTGGCCAGTTCGCCGGTACTCAGTGAGGCAATTTCGCAGCCCCTGATACCTGCTACTTCTGATTCGCAGGCCTCTACTGAGACCCATTCTGAGTCCGGTATGCCCCAAGATGCTTTAACTATGGAAGCCGCGGATGTCTCTACCTTGGATGGGTCCGAAGCCACTGTGCAGACACCGGCTTCTGTGGGTGTATTTCAGACCTACGGACTTGCATATTAAACCGACGCCTCCTTCTTTACTTAGGCCTAAATCTTGATCCATGCCTAAAAAAACGATGCCCAGGCCACATGCTCAGGCCTCTATGCCTAAAAAGCAATGGCTGAAGATCTAATAACTCTAATCAGGGGTAGCCAACCCCCCCTCCTTCTAAGAGGCCTAGGACTGAAGTTGATTATGAATTTTCTGATTCTTCTGATTATCTGGATTTGCTCTTATCTACTTATGAAGATTCTGATGCAGAGGACTACATTCCCTCTGCTTCCCCTCCTGAGGATATTTCTTTTGGGGAAACCTTACATACTCTAAGTGAGCATTTCCACTGGGAATGCCAGGATTTTTCTGATTCAAAAAAGAGGCTTAGGGATTTCCTTCACCTACCTCAGCATAAGCCTTTAGCTATTCCTCCTGTACTAGACATTGTTGATGATGCTTTTTCGGAAACTAGTTTGGCCCCTGATACCCTGCCTCCTGCTCCCAGAAAACGTGACAGATACTTTTAGCAATCACTTCAGCTAGAAGGGTATCTGAATTACAGGCCCTTATGGCAGCCTTTCATCATCTTTCATGCAGACAGGGTGTCCCTCAGATCAATCCATCCTCCATGCCCAAGATGGTATCCAGTGTGGCTCTTAATCAGTCCATTCATTTGCCAACCTTCTTTCCCAATCCACAGAATAAAGGGGAATGGATACTGCATTCCTTAGATGTGCACAGACAACTTAGATTCTACTTGGACAGGACTAAACCTCGAAAGAAATCTGAACAACTGCTGGTGGCATTTGTTACAGGGGCAGAGGGGAAGGCTATTTCAAAGCACACCATTTCTAAATGGATAAGCCATTGCATTAATTTCTGCTATAAGCACCATGGAAAACCTATCCCCCAGGGGATCGGACCTCACTCCACCAGGGCTGCATCTATCTCTACAACCTTTCTCAGAGGCGTTCCTACCAGGGATATCCTAGAAGCTGCTACCTGGAGTTCTGTACATACTTTCACCAAGCATTATCATTTGCCAATTTTCTCTAAATCCAGAGCTGACTTTGCCACTGCAGTCTTGCAGGGCCTTATAGCTGGCCCTAATGCCATCTAAATTCCTCCTCCCAACGATAGCTTTGGGAATCTACCCAAATGTAATGACTGCAACAGTGAAGCACGAAGAACATAGTACAGTTGTGTACACTTACCATAAATGTAGATGTTCGAGTGTATTCAGTGTTGCAGTCCTGATTACCCTCCCTTCAGCCCCTTAACTTCTTTTGGCTATACCTCTACTTTCCTTTACTATGCTTAAAAGACTTTTTGGTGTATTTGCTTTTTTGTTGGAGGTATATCTTTGTATTTTTTTTATATTTAATTGCTTCCCATTAGGGGGGCACCTTACATCTGGGGCAAGAAAAACTGATGTTATGGCGTCAGCTGCATGTTTTATACCCCTGACGACCTGACATCATGGAAGAAGGGACAGCAACCGACGCAGGACCCAAGACTTTGTTAATCAGGCCAACTGAGGGCTACCTGCAAGCAAATAACCCAAATATAATGACTGCAACAGTGAATACACTTGAACATCTACATTTATGGTAAGTGTACACAACTGTACCTTTTCTCCTGTCTACCTGATGAATCTGGACATCTTGGGGTGATGTAGCAATTCCTTCATGTACACAGACAACCCTCTCCTCCTACCATCCAACACTACAACCTGTGAAGATGCACTTATCTAGCTAAGCTGGAGGCAAAGCTCTCTCCAACCAAGACTGAACTTGACAATCAAGAGGAGAAGGTAAACGCTTACACCACACTTATCACATAGTCCCAGTAAACCTACACTACCAAAATTCACACACAGAAACACAAAAACATTTGCAGAGGCTCTCGGTAATAATCTGCCCAAGCAACAGTGACCTCCAAAGCAGAAATGCAAGCAACCTCCACCCCCCCCCCAACATAATCCAAATGACACATAGCCCACAAGCTCATTGTGCCACTCAACCACAGCCAATAAGGCAAAACAGCGTACCCAACACACTGGTCATAGGTGACTCTATAGTCAGCCACACTGATGTCCCACTCACCAGGCTAAACAAGGCGAAGGTTACTGTCACCTGCCTGTCTGGTGCCAGGATCTGCCACATAACCCACACACTCGTGTCACTCCACAACAAGTACAAATATGACTCTGTCATTGTCCATGTTGGTGTGAACGACCTGAGATGTACCTCCCTGGGCTACATGAAAAGAGACATGGAGGAGCTCTCCAATATTGTAGCCCAGGCAGGTATGACCCTAGCCTCAAGTAGCATCCTGCCATCACCAGTACAAGGACAAAATGATTGACTTCAACAATTGGCTAAGCTTCTGGTGTCATTCTAAGGGGATCCAGTATCTGTCTGTCTGGGACGACATGGTCGACAGACCACGATGCTTTGCCAGGGATGGCCTGCACCTGTTGCCCCTGGGATTCCAGATACTGGCTAAGGCTCTTGCCTTCCTATGGTGCCTTTTTAGGCAAGGTTCAAATGACAAATTCACCACCATAACAGGTACAGGTAAGAAAAAACTGAGGGTAATGCTACTCAGTGCTAGAAGTCTAAGCCTCAAAATGCACTCACTCGAGGCACTCCTCGAAATGGAGAACATCGATATCTGTGCAGTGACTGAGACCTGGTTCCAGGCTCCAGAGAGCACCCCTGCATTACCAGGCTATAATTCATACCACACCTTTCGGCCATCTAACCTGGACCGGAGCACTAAAGGCAGAGGTGTGTCCATATTCATTAAGGATATCCACACCACCAGGCTAGTTACTCAGCATAATGCAGCTGAGATTATCCAAGTGCAACTAAGTCTGGGCAAAACTGCAATACAAATTGTAGCTTGCTACAGATCCCTCACCATGCCCCAGGATTCCTACTCCTGTTTTTTTGATATACTGGAAAATATTAGGGTACAGCCAAACACCCTAATAATGGGCAATTTCAACTACCCTACCATTAACTGGGAAAACTACTCATGTGCCAACTCCTTTGCTCAATGCTTTCTTGGAATTCATAAATTCAAATGCCCTGGATCAACTTATCCATACCCCCACCAGGGGCAACAATATCCTAGACCTAGTCATTACCAACATGTGTCCGGTGTTCCACACCTGAATTCAACTCCTCGTTGGTCAGATCTGACTATAAGCTAATCACCCTAGATATCCACATCCCGCCCACCACCCCCCATTAAGGAAACCACTGTAAAAGATTTCTCAAAAGCCAACTTCATGCTTCTTAAGACAGAAGTGGCAAACTTCATGACACCCATGCAGATGGACAATACAGTTACGACTGCTGAATCATACACAAATGCACTCTATAAGCACTTACAAGAGTGCATGGATCATGCTATCTCTAACAGAACCAAGACGCTATCCTCCAAAAAAAAGGAAGCCAATCTGGTGGTCACCTGCCATAAACAAACTCTACAACAGAAGGAAGAAACTATTGCAAAAGAGAGTAAAATCCCAGGAGTGGAGGAGCTCCCTGGTCAACCTCCGTAAGAAGCTGAGATCCCTCATAAAATCCTCCAAAGCTAGTTACGAAAACAAAATTGCCGCTGATTCTAGGGACAGCTACAAAGCATTCTATAGCTATGTGAAGAATCTGAGTGGCAACACCCAGAACTGCTCCTAGTTACAGCACAGTGGCACAAAAATTACAGAAGCAACTGATATTGCCAACATCCTGGCAGATAGGTTCAGTGCTAACTTTACCCCCCTCTCACCCTCTAAAGGGCCCATATCTATACCAGAAGAGTGGAGAGTCCCTGCAATCATAATTATGCAGGTAAAAACTGTACTCTCTAAAGCTAAGAACACAGCATCCATGGGACCAGACAACATCCCAGGCTGTGTTTTACACGAACTTGAGAACGAACTGGCTCCCCACCTAAGTACCATGTTCAGTCATAGCCTCACATCAGGCTTTGTGCCCACTGAATGGCACACAGCACCAGTTATCCCACTCCACACAGGGGGAGCCACCACGGACCCCAGGAACTATTGCCCTATTAGCCTGACGAGCCTAGTCTGCAAGGGCATGGAATGCATCATCATGGAACTTGTGAACAAAGACATTGGTAACCTCCAAATTCTGGACCTCACCCAGTTTGGGTTTGTGAAAGGCAGATCATGTCTCCTGAACCTGATTGACTTCTTTGAGGCAGTCACGAAAGCCGTAGACTAGGGTAAGGTGGTTCACACAGCCCAATTTTATCTCTCCAAGGCTTTCGACACCATCCTCTATTCTGGAAGTATAGATAAACTCACTAAACTAGGTGTAAATCTCTGTGTCACAAGATGGGTTACCAACTGGCTCACTGACCAGAATCCACACTGTAAAAGTTGCAGACTCCAAATCCGACTTCAAACCATTGACAAGTGAGGTACCACAGGGCTCAGTCCTGGGTCTTCTCCTGTTTGGTATCTACTTCTCTGAAGTACAGGCTAGCACAGAAGATCTCTGGCTAACGAAGTTTGCAGATGACTGCAAACTAGGAGCCACAGTCGAGTCCCCAAATTTTGTGGTCCTCCTACAGAAGGACCTCAATGAGACAGATGCCTGGTGTCATAGCCATGGCCTCAAGCTCAGTGCGAAAAAGTGCATTGTCATCCGCTTTGGTAAAAACTATGTACCCGTGAACTGCTACATAGGTGGCAGTCTACTTAACACTGAATGTGTGATAAGAGACCTTGGGACCCAGGTGGACAGTAGTCTCTTCTTTGATAATCACATTGCACAGTGGTCAGGAAATCCTTCTACGTGGCACACCTCATCACAAAAGGGTTCTCATCCAGGAAAAAAGAGCTCATTGTTCCCCTCTACATGTCACTCGTTAGACCCATTATAGACTACAACACCTCTTTTGGAATGTACCTCACAAGTCATCTACAACAACTGGAAAGGCTGCAGAAGTTCCTCAAAGAGGATTACCGGCCTCAAACAGATGCCCTACACTGACCGTCTCAAAAAACTCCAGCTTTACTCCATAGCATATTGCCTACTCTGAGGTGATCTCTGCCTAATATACAAAGCTATGTCAAGCCCAGAGCTGTTGGACATGCTACACCTACATAAATCCCAATCCATCCGAGCTACATGCTCTAGGGACCTAAACCTTGTCACCACAATAAACAGAACATGCTGGAGGATAGATTCCTGTCACAGAGACTTCCCATACTCTGGAACAAGCTACCCATCTAGGTTAAGTAGAGTTCCTCATTAGCACTCTTCAAGAAAAATCTTAATGCGTGGATGGGAAATAGGAAATTCACCCCAGGGATCACTTCTGTGGCTCTGCTCGACATTGGCACAAGAAATTAACTTTCTTGGGTGGCGAAAGCCAGGGAACCTTGTTGGCTAGGCTTACTTAGGCCCTTGGGCCAATAGTCTAGTACCTACCTATGAGACTGGTAAAGTTAGTGAGACTGGTAGATGTATAGATGAGACGGAGCTGGCCAAAGGAATGATGAGGGAGAACATAAGCATTTTTAAGTACATCACATAATTTGTTAATTGAGACAGATTGAATGCATAGATAATTAGAATACTATAGGTAGACAGAAAAGTTTGTTAGAGTAGACAGATGTTTAGCCAGACAGATAAGAGGAAGGACAGAGTATTAATTTTTGTAGTTCTTCCTTAGGACTCTATCCTGCATATAAGATTTTACTTTAAGATGTCAAGTGTGGGGGTGGGTTAAGGGGGATATTGCCTTCCACCCCTTTTTTTAGTTAGTTGTGCAACTCCTGTCACTATATGTGATTGTGGGACTTCTTTTCTGGAAACTGCTTCATAACTAGTCTCTGAAGATATCATAATGATAGGGCAACTGGTCAGCTCTAATGCTAACATAATAATCTGATGACTATAATTAAAACTAGCATTATCCAGTGTTCTCCATTATTACCGTAGGAGATGTCTGTTGGTATCCTTAGGAATGTGGTCATTTAGCCATGTGCTGGCAAATCTTCCAGACTACTCATTTTGCAAAAGTTCTTGAGGACTGGGGTGCAGCAAATATGGTACCCACTTTGAGGGGAGGGGGGCTGTAGAAATCCAGGAGAGCTGCAGTCCTGTTAGCCTAAGAGCAGTAACATTAAATGGTTTGTAAAGAATCTTGAAAGGAAGGTCGACTGCTTTTTGTAGAGGCCATTCTTGAAAAAATAGGTTTTGTGCTTTCCTAGAGGACAGTAATCTCCAAAATAGAAACTTCCACATATTCATAGTCTGGCGAAGCTATCTGTCAAACCTGATCTAATCTTTGTTTACAGGTGAACTCGACAAAAGTATCATTAGGCATTGTCTAAATGGACTTTACCAAGGTATTTGATTTGGTGCCATATTGACAGCTAGAGGGTTATAGGTAAGGCAGAGACAAAGTAACTGGAATTGTATGGTTTTGTTGAGAAGGATAATAGCAAGAATAAGGAAAGCAACTAGCAAAGTACCGAGGCCTCGAGTTCTCTGCTGTCCAGTGCATTTGTTTCAGACGTATCTGAAAGAATAGAGGACAGGGTCAGACTCGTCACTGATAACAGATTTATCTGATGATTACAAGTCTTTCAGGAAGGATTTGAAAAGGTTCAACAAGTGGGCAGAAAAGCAGCAGTTTGGGATTCAGTGAAAAGGAGGGCAAACCTCTGCATTTGGGTTACAGCACTGCTGATAGCAGTTGGGGATGCAGTGAAGAGGAAGGCAGACTTCTGCATTTTGGTCCCAGCAATGCTGGCATGAAGGTATGAAAATTATGGCAGATAGCAATTCCCAAGTACAATCACAGTAAGAATGATTCCTAGTATGTAAGCCTGTAAGTTTAAACTTTTTGCCTTCTCAGCTAGTGACAACTGTTAGAAGTTGTTTCCCTCATTCCTCCTCCTGGTGGATATGTTGATACATTTTTGGCCTAGTGGAAGTCCTCACGTCTTCATGCGTCTTTCCTGCTATCACCGATGACCAGTTTCCTTTGCAAATCCAGAGCATTATGACAACATTGATTCTGACTGGTACTTTATGTTCAGGCAAATCTGTAAATCCCATCCTTCATAATCTTCTAATTGATTCCATTCCTATTACCATGAGCATTTGCATACTTGGGTTTCTTGGAAGTGTCAAGCAAAGCGTTACATATTCAAGCAAATTCCTTGATACCTCATATTCGTTTAGCCATTGCGCCATTTAGCTACCCTGATGAGTGACTGTCTTATTCCAGCTTCTCAGAATCATCTACCCAGAAGAAATGGCTAGACAAATGGAAGTAAAGGATATTTTGTTTTTCAGTTGGTACAGTAATAGTACTAGCCAAATAATTAAACCACATCGTCCCATTAAATTGAACGGGGAAATGAAGCCTGAAAGTGAAAAAGACATTTTGACTTCAAACCTGTACTTCTCCACTATGTAGCAGGACATGGATAGCCAACACATATCCTGTTACTTTGACCTCTGAGCTCTTGAAATTGGTTGTTCATGCTTTTCTAGCAATCTCTAGTCATTTGACCAGAGACTGCATAGAGGAACAGTCATGCTGATCTTCAGGGATAGTCTTCTGTTGCACGTGTGCATCTTTAAGATACTGGCAAGACACTGGATATAACTGTGTGCATTAGTAGTAGCACATACTACCTACAGTACAAAGTTGTCCATTAGCACCAGTTAAAATATGCAACTCTGAGTATTATTTATTCCATTATTGGTGATCACCCTTTGCAGGGGTTCAACAGAATTGGTTGTCTATGCTTGTGTGTGCGTGTTTGTAGGGGAGAGAGGTGGGGGCATTCTGAAAATAAGGGACAGTTAGAGATTCGGAGCTGAATGGTTATTAACATGCCTGGGGGTGTCAGTGTGCCACACAGCGCAGAGGTGTTTGTACCAACTTGGAATGGGCACATTCCAGTAGGACGACATGTTTGCATGAGGAGATAAAGGCAATGGGTGCATTTTTAGAAACACAATGAAGATACAACCCATGGTTTGGATTTCAAGTTGTTACAGAGACTGTGAAATAACTTTAGATTCATTTACAATAGATGTGTATGTTTACTTTTTCCTTACAAAGCACAAATATGTAATATATAAAATCATAAGTGAATTTCCCTTTTACAACAGAAAAATGAGAGACACTACTCATATTTTTCCAGAATGTGATGTTTTCTAGCACATAAAATGCATTTACAGAAGATGAAATGGAAAGTGTCACCTGGTACTGTGTCTGGCCCTCAGAAATTACCTGGAATTGTGACTTGGCCCATTAGAGAAATTAAATGTGCACCTTTACTTCCAAAACCCCAACTAAACTACAATTTATAGCTGAGTATCCTGTTTTGTTGTCCAAAAAACTGTTGCTAGAAAATGTCGGACTATTTCGGAAGTATAACCTTTTTTTTGCTGATTTCCATCAGTAGGCCTACCTAGTCATTGAACTGTGCCAGGCTGCAAAATTACCTTATGTGGAGTTTCCATTAGTCACACAGTAAACTAAACTAGTTCAGGTGTAAAAATGCAGCGCTTATTGAGGAATTTGTCTTTTTGATATATTAACACAATGATCATTTTTATTTTACCAACCAAGAGAATTTTCTCATAGTGTGCTTATTGATGCCTGTATTGTGTATATGAACAGTGGTAGTATGCTGTTATGTAAATCAGAACTGAAATGGAGTGAAATCCTGTAGGTTGTACCCCATGTATTTTACTAGAAGTCTCTTAATGTTTTATATGGCCACTCATATGCAGCTGCCAAATCCAGTGGTACATAGGACATTTATGATCAGTGGGACACTACACAGTTTTCATCGGGGGTCATTTTGACCTCTGCTGACTAGATGAAACTAATGTCCAGAATGTACAAGACCCATTAGGCTGGAAGTAAAAAATCCTCTGTATTTCATCAGAAAAAAATAGTTGTAACCTTCTGTTGCTACGGTACCATGGTTTTATGCAACCTAGGTTGACCTGCTGTTAAATTTCTGAGGGAAGTATACCTGTCTTAAGCACAATTTGCAACTATGTTATAGCCTTCAAGCTTCATAACAAAGCCTTAAAGGGGGGAGGGAGCTGAT